>NC_134573.1:144831852-144909352 GCF_050947875.1 Dermacentor variabilis
GACGACGATGACGACAACGATGCGGTAACGGCAAAAGATGGCCAATCGCGAAGTTTATAGCTTCTAGCGAACAGCCCTGCGAAATCGCCAGCCCTTGGCTGGCTGACTACACTACAGTCCTGTAGCTGAGTGCTGCACCGAATTTAGCCGGACGGAGTGACAGTGCATAGCATACCAGCACGCCGCGCCGCAGCTGCAGCGATCGATGTTTGCCCTAAGCTTCTTGGCACCGGAGTGGCGTGAACGCTATCCAGGAACGTGTAAGAGCCGGCTCTAAGAAAACACGCAGCAGCCACGCCCGGCTCGCGCGAGACGTTTTAAGGGCGCCCGTGGCTGCTGTTTCTTGATGGGATTGTAATGGCCGCTTCGGCGCGCACGGTTATACGCTTCCAATTAGCCAGCAGCCGAGAGAAAAAAGTCGTTGGGCGGAAGGCGTTCTTCTTTCTTTCTTTCTTCTGTTCATCTTTACAGACTGCGAGTGCAGTACTTATACTCGCTGGTGTTGGTTACGTTCTCCCTTTCTCTCTGCATCGCAGAACTTTGCAGCCGCTGTCCGTGTCGCATGTGCGTGTCGACAAGGTCCAGGCCTTCTACACGGCTTATGTTTTGGAAAGGTGCCTGCCGCCCTATACGCACTTCTACACCCTCTTGTAAAGAAGTGCAGGAACCCCATCGCAGGCTCGGCTGCTTGCTACGCGGTTAATGACGGCGCCTTAGAGTATACACGGCGCCCGTCTCGCTCGCGTGTCTAAGGAGCTTAGGAAGTGGATTAGTTGAACGTGTTTAATCGCCGAGCGCTGTTTCGCGAGATAATGTGGCGTGCTTACTACAAGTATACGTCCGTGAGCACGCAGCCATCGCGGCACCGGATATAAAGGAGTTCCGCTTAGCCAATTAGGCTGCTACGCGCGCTTCGTGTGCGCACGCGGGCAGGGTCACCGACCTCTCCGTGCGAACTTGCTCGCTCAAAGAAAGTTCAAGGTTCTCTCCACTAAAGCAGCGCGGTTAAATGTATTTGGGTACAGATGGATACGAACAGCCTCCAGCCTCCCCCCCTCCCTCCCATCCGGCTGTTATCGCATGTTGGCACCGTTCAAAAAGCAGCGAGCTGCTTTAAAGGCTAAACTAAAAGAAAACGAGGAAGCTAAGTTCACGAAATAAAATAACTTAAAGGAAAGATCAATATATAAGTTGCATGAAGTTGCAATAAGCCATTCGCTTGTAGTATTTCCTGCTTCTTTGTTTGTTTCCGTTAATTTCTCGCTACGCGGTCGATAATCCTTGGGTACAAATGGTGCCTCTGCGGCAATATCACTTCTCCCCCCCCTCCACCCCTTCCTCCCCGCCAGCATTTCTGACGCTGAAACTGAAATGCCCATTCTGGTGCGAAACAGTTCCTTCTCCGTATTCTCATCATAATCATAATTATTATCAGTAGCAGCAGCAGCAGCACCACCACCACCATTACCACCACGACCCCTACCACAACCGTGAGTGTTAGCCACTAAGCAACAAAAAATCGCGAAGCCAACACTGCGCTTGTCTCCGTATAGTGACTGATGCAATTAAGCTACCAACTGTCGCAGCTTCGAACTTCGGAGCGAAACCGAATTTCTTTCGTTTTCTCTCTCTATATATATATAACGCGCTTTCCCCGCCGAAGGCGAAAATATACCGTCGCAACAAGACGGGAAGCCAGTAAAAGTAGGTCGACGAATGTTTGGCAACGAGTCACAAAAAAAAAAAAAAAAGAAAGAAAAAGGGACACCGTAGCCCTCCTCCTTCCGACACTCGGCAAACAGGAGCCCCGGCGAACGCCCGCGGCGACTGCGACTGCACTGCTCGCGTGCCCGCACACACCAGGCCCACAGCGCCGGTGCGGAGAGTCGACGTCAGTCGGGGGCACGTCGTTCCCTCGCGGCGTCGCGACGCACGGCGCAAACAGAGCACGGCAGCGGTGGCGGTCGACGCCGCCGCACAGCTAGAGAGAGGTGCCTCTCTCGTTCACGGCGGGGGCCCGCTTTCGCGTCCGGCGCCTCGCCGCGCCACCCGGGCATCGCCCCGCGCATACGTAGCAGCCAAATCCGGCAGGGTCTCAACGGCGGGGGGGGGGGGGTGTCCCCGTGCCCAAGCCGCCGCTACGCACTGAGAGCGGGGCCGCTGTGGGTAGATTTAAGGACGCCGAGGGGTGTGCAAGCGACACGCTTCCGGCAACTCTGTTTCACATCTGTTTCACAGCCCAACAGCACAGACAGACAGACTGTCGTGTACTTACGTGTACGCAACACCCTTTCTAGCCCGCTTCCCCACAGCACTCTTCATTTATTCAACCTCGTCGTGCTCACAGATCTGGCAGGTTGTGCCCAAAAGACGCCAACCATCCTAGAACTGGCAAAGAGCCCCAGAGATTAGATTAGATAGATAGATAGATAGATAGATAGATAGATAGATAGATAGATAGATAGATAGATAGATAGATAGATAGATAGATAGATAGATAGATAGATAGATAGATAGATAGATAGATGGGACGAAATAAAGCAAAATGCAGAATGCGAAAGAAAAACCGCTGCTTTTTCGGCGGTAGCTGTACAGCCGCCGCCATTTGTTTTACTTATATACGTACGCCGGCATGTCCGCGCAGCAAGGCATGGTCAGGTCCCCATATCTCACCGGCCGAAAGCCGAAGGCGTTACGCACAGCGGCGCAGAACCGGTATACATGTACTACAGTGTATAATGGAGGGAGGAAACGAACGGCCCTCGCCGCCCCTGCTTACGCCAAAACAGGAGGAGGAAGGGGCTATAATCTTGTCACACCAAACCACTTATCTATAGCCATATAACGTGTTATAAAAGGTCCGTTCACCCCACGCTACGTTTTTGCGAAAGCGTGCCCTTTAATACGTACGGCCTCCGCCGCCGGCAAGGAGTGTATAGCGGTAATCTCACCCCCCCCCCCCCCCGCATCCCTCCCGTTAAGAATGATCTGCTGCCGAAACCAGTTAAGCCGCGCCGTTAATCACAAGGTGGCCTTCACTAAAACGGTCTAACGTCGCGCGCGCCCGGAAGCGCCCGCAGCTTGTCAAAAGACGGAAGTGGCTAAAGGTAGCGCGGCACTCCCAGCGACAAGTTGAATCTTTCGTGCGCGAATGGGTTGTTGCCGCTTTAGAAAGTCAGAGCCCCCACTGCGGTCTGCACGTGATGTACAGAGAGTCGAGATGAGTTTATCGAAGTACCGCGAGGTCACCGATGCAAAAGCACGCGTTACATGTATAGACGATTTTCTCCTTCCGATTCACGGGCGTCGCGCCACATCGGGCTGTTACGCAAAAAAACTTCTAGGCCCTCGTCGGGGCGCGCGCGCGCCCAACTGCAGGCATAAATCAAGTTGTCTCCAATCCAATCCAATCCAATCTCGGGTTTGAGCGAAGTGACGTCAAACTAGTAGCGCGCGCTTGTGAGGCACCAAAGCCATCGGTACACGCTTCATGGACTAGACCAATTCATGGACTAGAATTGTGCCAACTGTCACAAGCAATTTGTCTTTGTTCTTTTTCGGGGGGGGGGGGGGGATGCGCTGACACACCCGGTATATTAGCAGTGCCCGTGAGGTAACGTTCAAGCCTGCGCGCTACGTGACATGGCGTCATCAAGAATACCGACAACATCGAAAGCAGGACATCGGCGAAGCGTAACTGGAGTGCTCTTCCGAAAAGTGTAATCAATATATTGTCAAACCGGCCGTCTTGTCAGCCCCGATTAGCTTACACGGGAGGCTGTAAATGTCCTCGATGTAATTGGCTCGAAACGTTAACGTCGGAGAGTTTTAATGTACACGGCTGGCTGTATACGACATTGTAATGTTGACTGCATACATCTTGATGGCAATGTCAAAGAAAGCAACCCCGACGCGACCTTTTGTACTGTTTCGCCGAAGCAGGGGTTGCAATGGGGCCGTCGACCTTCCCGCCTAATGTCACGTGACGAGACGGCTTTGGAATTATCTAAGAAGCATTGACCATACGCCTTCGACAGGATGATTGCCCATCGCTGCCTCGACGCCGTAAAGTTGTGTTATTATCTCACTTCCTATTTTTCAGCCTTTCCTTCGGCTTGCAAAAGCGTGCCCGCATAATGGGTTACAAAACTGCCATCGGCAGCAGTCTTCAATAGCGGTCGCACGCAATGCATACCGGATTTTCCGGGCTGTATTCCGCGGACAACGTATGTTTGTAAAGTTTAAACTTCAATTACACATGATATGATTTTTTTGAAGTCGGAGGCACTACTTTGCCTGCTAAATTGGCGAAATCAGCGACAATAAAGTCTAAAAATGTATGCAGTCTAATAAAGTACGCATGCAAGGCTCTAAACGATGAACAAACAATTGTTTGTCTCTGAAAGTCTAAAATGAACCTATCTTCAGCCGAACTTCGTGCATGTCTACTATACGACCTGGCGCTGAATATCCAAAGAATTATCTTCTTTCTTTGTTTTTTTTTTTAAGCACACTAAAGAGAAACACCGCATCAGTTGAGACGAGTAAAGTATTCTTTCAAAACTCTAATAGGTTTCGCTGATTTGGCGGTAATACAGTGATTATTAAAAGAAGAGAAGAAGGTCGAAATTCAATTTCTTATTTTCTCTAAATTTCGAATTTAAGATATTTTTTTTACCTCCAGCGCCGTTCTGTCATTGTATGCTCAGGGATTAAAAAAAAAAAACAGTGTCCTTATTTTCTTAATTTGCCCGTTCTACGTGACGGAATAAAAGTTGACGAGAACCTTGCCAAGTCGAGTCTCTGGCTCCTTTAAGTGCAACCTGTCATCTATGTTTAAAAAAAAATTAACTAGGCCTGTAGCAGACGCTTTGAAAATCCACGATGGCACGACAAGCTACCGCCGACACCCGTTTTTAGTTATCGCGCATTTTCAGGTTCACCAAGTTTCTTTCCACGGTAAGTGGCTTTCATTTGCGTCGGAAAAAGCGTAATTTACTAAGACACCTAGAATAGTAAGTTTAATTTTAAAAAAAAAAGTCTTCGGCGACCCTTTAGGCCGAACGAAGTTTGCCCTGCGCGCGCGGACTATAACCGCGAAAATATGGTACATCGAAGGGTCAGGTCAAACAGTTCCACCGCTCTGCGCGCATAACGCTTCTGGCAAACTCCAATCTTGCTGTCTCACCCAAAAAAAACGCCCGCGCGCTCTCAATCCACGGCGAAGACCGATTCACGCTGAGAGCGCGAAACAAAACAAAACAAAAAAAAAAAACATAATGGACGACGACGAGCCGCACGCAAAAGCGCGGTCACGCAGTATACGTACGTATAACTTGATTATCGCTTGAGCGACAGTCGAGTCCGCTGAACCTGCGCGTACGTGCGCCAAAAAAAAACAAAAGGGGGGGGGGGGGGTCGTCAGGGTCGAGCTGCCGAGCCAGCGGGTGCACGTAAGCTCATTTAGCGCCTGACAAACGCCCGAGATGGATGGGGACGGCAAACGCAACGAATATGCGAGCGAAAACCTCTTCCTGTTCGCGATTAGAGCAGCATCGCGCCTCATCGATGAAGGATGAGCAGGACGCCCGACGACAACTCAATATCGGCTAAGGACACACACACACAAAGCTAAACTGACTAAGATGAGGAGGGGGAATAAACGTTGACTTTCGAAACAGTATCCCGGGCTAAGCCCCGGTTCTACTCTAGGTGGGAGAAGAGATCGACATAATACGATCATACCTATATATATGTGCACAAGCAGATACCCATCGAGAATACAACCAGATGAAAGGAAGGGAAAAAAATAGGAGGGAAGGGAGGGATGGGTGAATAGGGATGCACATTTTTATTCATTTATTCACATTACCTTACAGACCCATTGAAGGGCATTGAGTAAGGGGAGCAACAGTAATTAGATGACAAGAATAGCGATGTGTAGCATTGTTATACAATATTAACAGGCAATTAATTCAGGCTATCACGGAATCTTTCACGATTGGAGATGGATGCAATGTGATCAGGGAGGCTGTTCCAATGTGCAATTCCAATAGCTCTAGGTAGCGGTGATGAGTTAAATGCCTGCGTTCGACCATGAATGCGCACGAAACTAAGTGTACTGTGAATGCCGCGAGAGGTGCGCACATGAGCATGAAGCGGCAAACAGTGAAAGTTATTACTATAAATGTACCTGTGAAACCAAATGAAGGCATGAAAAAAATATGTTATCTTCCTTAGCACGCCAGAATTTAAAAAAAAATTGCGATGTGTTTCACAGTCTTAGAGAATAAATTAGACCTTTGTTTTCGCTTTATGGACCCCTCTTAATTAACGACGCTTGAATAGAGAGTTCTAGACTGGTCCCACATATAGTGACACCTAAAGGTCAGCATTAGATACGCCCAGACTGGATGAAAAAGGCCTCCGAGAACATATACCCGAGGTAATCACGGATGCATTTGTTATTTTTGAATATCGCACCTAAAGCGCAGAATCGGCACATTAGTGTGACGTCAAGGAATTCAAAGCAGCCTCGTGGGAACTGATAACATCACGAGTAGCTGAAGTACGGAAAACTCTAGTAGAAGAACTTTCAGGTAGCATCGCCACTTCTAATCCTTACGTGTTTCGGCTAAGTCGTCGCTCAAGGTAAGATCTACGCTTTTGGCAATGATGGCACGTAATTTACAAATTCATCAAAACACATTCCGCTTTATTGTGTCCTTCTAACGCTCCGTCATGATTTTGTTTCGCTTTTATATCCTATAGTGGGATTTTTACAGAGAGTGCGCAACATTTATGAACACTGTGCAGACAGTGTTCATCTATCTTCGATACCAATACATTACTTTGCGAGCCGCGAACAATCCAACACCACTGCACATAACGTCGAGAAACCAAGCACTGAACTTCGTGGTGCAGAGAACCGACAAGCAGACAAATGCTCGCCGTAAGGTAAGCGATTCGCAAAGCCGCAATCCAATAGACGTCCAAGCGACCATGACAGACCCGCGCGCACTCGACAAAGGCGCCCCCTACCGCGTCGTGCATATTCCAGTTCCCACCAAGGGCGCCGAGCTCTCCGGAGAGGCGCCTGGTTCACTTCTCACAAATTTACGTCACTCGGCGCTCACCACTCAAACCAAGCACTGAGACATATAGAACAGGGAGTAAACTCTGCTCAATCTCCAACCGTAACGTGAGAAGGGCCCTCGCAGGAGCCTTCAGAAATATCGCTCAGAAAAGCCTCGCAGGCAGCCGACAGAAGCCAGCAACGGAGAGGACACATCGAGCGACCCCTCCTGATGACACGACGGCCGCACCGGCCAGGACGGCGTCATTTCGCGCCCCCGTGCGCATTTCCATCTGCCCACCATGTTCACCTCCTAACGCCTTGCAAGAAGGTCAACAAATGAAGCGAGTTGAGAGAGAGAGTGAAAACACGGAGGAGAGCGAAAGCGGCGTGTGGGATGAAGACTCGGACAGGAACGCGACAGCCGCCCCTACTTTCACGCAGGAATCTCTACGACCGCCGCCGCCTCCTCCATAGCCAGAAGCCAAGCCGAACCAGGCTAATCACTTTCTCGGCGGCGGGTCCACACGGCCGAGAACGGAAAGACGGTGGGGGACGGGGGATGGCGATGGCACTTCGCGACCTAGAACGTCGAAGAGACCCAAAGCAGGGCTGGCTCTGGCTATGCGGCAGCAGCAGCAGAAGAAGCAGGCGACAGGGACTCTTCCAAATTGCTCTTCTGAACCCTCCCCTCCAGCTCACCTCCTGCATCCCCCCCCCGTCCAACGCTCCCCCACTGCACCAAAACACACACGCACCCTGCTTTCTCGCTCCAAGTTTAACTCCTCCTCTCGACCTCCCTGAACGCTGACTCTGGTCACGTGACCTCACCTTCGCCCTAAGGCGCTTTCCTCCTGCACGCCGGAAGAGCGCAAGAACGTAGATATAGAAAGATGAACCGCACGTGCGTGAGGGCTCACGTGGCAACGTTAGACGCCACGTCGCATACTTTCACTTAAAGGGAGGTGAGAGGGAGAAGGGGGCAGGGAGGGAAAGAGCTAAGGTTGTGAGCCCTGCGCGTACCACCTCCCACCCCACCTCCCGCGCGCACGCGCGCGTTTCGTCGTTCGGAGGGTTCGGGCTCTTTCTCGTAGCTCTGTGTAGCGTAGTACAGCCGCTATTTTGGCCGCGCGGGTTGGGCGGCGGAACCGTGCAGCAGTAGTGGCAGCTGGTCACGTGCGCGCCGCACCAGGCGCCCCGAAACAGCAACCGCAATAATAATAAGATAAAAAAAAATACGCGCAGCAAGCCAAAAGTACATACTACACCTAATACCCGTCTTCTCAGGAGCGTGACGCGTAGTGAAGTATATGCATGCCAGCGCCCTACACCAGTATATGTCGCTTGTCTTCTTGAAATTTCACAGGTTCTACATCGCTTTCTCCCGTTTGTGTGCCCCTGCGATCCTTTCTCACGTTCCTTCGCTATCCTTTGTTTTCCGGGTGCCTATCGCTTTCTCTCCGCTCGAGCCGTGAAGAAAGAAGCGTACAGCCTCCAAACGTACAACGCGGGGGCTCGGAGGACGCGACCGTGAAAAAAAAAGAACGCCCACGCCACGCAGCCCAAGTGCCCCTCGGCGAGCGAGACATTCTGCGAAAGTGCAAGGTCGCTGCTTTCGCTAGTTCTTTCTTTCTTTCTTTCTTTCTTTCTTTCTTTCTTTCTTTCTTTCTTTCTTTCTTTCTTTTTCTTTCTTTTCTTTGTCTCACTTTTCGACCAAGTTTTTTTTTTTTTCCTTCTAAGACGACATCGCTGGTTTTCCTTGCTTTGTCTTGCTGCTACGAGTTGCATAACTTGGTCGTTGGAAACCTCGTCTAGATGCATTCACTGCTTACATTTGTGAGAACGGAACGCGTAGGATTGTTTGCCGGCGAGAGCGTACCAGCGGCGAAATGAATTCTAAACGACGATAGGGTGAGGTGTACAAGCACGGAGCGCACGCGCGTGCTGTGACTCATGCTCAAGTGAAAAGGTCGAAGCCATGTCACCACCGGAAAACGACACGCCCAGGTAATTTCGGTAGCGCCGCTGCGTATACGCGCCTAATGAGCGAGATCAAAGGCATCAATTCGTACGGTGGTGAATCGTTTCTCTCACGTCTGTAACGTAAACATTTCCACTCCAGCTAGAGCGAGCCCACAATATACAGAGCCTGTGTTGTTTTACAAACAAAATAAAGGAAATCAATCGCGGCTATTGTAAGTCAAGAGAGTATATATGCTGACGGGCTAGTTAGCCATGTACGTGGCATACAGAACGGAGAACAGCGCTTTGAGCGCTGTGTCTGCCTCTTTCTCGCACTGTGTTTTGATCTTTTCCGTTCTGAATACTGTAAATCAAAGCAAAGGTTAGGTAATGGGGCACGCATGTACGCCGATAAGAATCGAGATAAAACATACATAGGTCGCCTCTGCCTCCGGATGTAAATAACGAACATCGCAAAAAAAAATAAAGAAAACTGTTCCTGCGGCTCTGTATATGTCGTCTGTTCTTGAGGCCAATGTCGTCTGCTATTTTTCTGGCCTGCACTACCGCCTGTTTGTTTACAAACAACCAGTTTGTCAATATATAGTCATCGTTAGGAAATTGGGAAGCAAAGGCCCGTAAGACCCAAGCTATAGCACGGTATACGTACCTTCCAGCACGCAGTTTCTTTTTTTAGAAGCAGAGCAAGGACGCGTTCCCCCGGCGCTTCTGTGCTCCCCCTGTCCTAAAAGCTTGCTCCACACCCTCAAGTTCGAGGCAGGCCGTTTCGTGTCAGGAGCTGCGCCAGCGCCCTTCGCACTGTTTGCCCAATTTAGGTGCGCCGGGGCCCCGCGCAACCCCCGCAACTCTCAACGCGTACACTCTTCAGCGCGGGACGCCCACACGGGACGCTCCGTCGCGGAGTTCCCAAATGCGAGCGCGAAGCCCGCGTATGGCTTTTAAATAACAGATGAAAGAAAGAAAGAAACAAACTGGGCGCGGCAGGCAGTACGAACAACCGCAGGTTACACACACGGAGACAGACAGAGACATGCGTGGGATGGCGGGCGTTGTTAATTCGCCTGGAATACTTCGCAACCCCGCGACTTGTGGTTAAGAATGCAACGCGCAGATTTTCTTTTTTTTTTTTTTTTCTCGCGCCGCTGAGGAAATGTTGCAGGCACATGATGTGTGTGCTCTTTCTGGCCTTCCCGCTCGAGAGGCACGCAGAAGAATTTAGGGATCTGGCCATGGGGTGTCTTATATACGGAGGGATCTCGCAAGGAGCACCAGATGCGCTTTTAGCAACAACATGCAAACGAAGCTACGGAGACTTGTGCATAATTAACGCCGCCACGGCACACTGTTTCGTGCAGTCAGAACCTCCATCTGTACATTTACTATGCCTGCCCAATCGCTCCGAAATGCGTGGAATCCAGCGGTCCGCTACACGGCGGCGCCACGTTCGCAGACATCTTATTCCCCTTGTTGCTAGAGCATGGACAACTTCCGTCGGGCGTTTTCACTGATCCTTTGCTTTCACCACGGTGGCTTTCACATAACACGCAGTCAAAGTTGAGGATAACCTCACCCGCGCCACAAGCAGCCACCAACATGCAGCGAATATGGTTCTCAATTATTCTGCCCTTGGAACACTCATCTGATACTCCCGATCTGCCGTTGGAGAAGTCTTGCTCCAACGAGAGCAGAAAATGTTGCTCCGGGAGAACTCCGAATCTGCCACTGGCATTCGCTGTAAGTGACCCCCAGTTTTCAGTTTTCCGACCAGGCATTGGTCCAGTTTAGGTCTACCGAAAGCAACGGTTGATACACAGTGTCACATTTCAGGTTTGAAATTGGTCTTCTTTGTACAGACGAGAATAAACCATACACGGAGACACGAAACAAGTCATCCAGTAGATAGTTCCTCCTATAAACGCAGAGGAAACGAAAACGTTCCTGCGCTTACTAAGCCTAACGTAAGGGCACCCAACGCTCAAGACTACTAGACTAACGCCTACAAGGATATTCATCATGTAATGTGCGGGTACCCGCAATACGCGAGTGAGCGCAGCACAGTTCAAATAAACGAATGTGTCTTCTCTAGATAGTTTGTGCGTTTATGTGCTTTTTGCGTACACATATGGCGCCGATTGTATAAGAAGAGCGTTTGTGTGTGCATTGTGCGCGTCTCCTCGTACACTTGTCCTGGACACTAATCAAGTACGGCATCGGACAGCAGATCATTATTTCATCCTCGCTCTTCATCCTCCTCTGCTTTTCTATGTTTTCGCCTTCCCCTTTAACCCAGTATGGAGCAACAAGCTTGAGGCACGCTCCTGTGGGCAACCTATCCGCCTTTCCTTCTATTAAAACTTCCTTTTCTTTTTTTCTCCACTAACGGGCCAGAACACAAAAAGTGCTAGAGACAACTGCGAAAACAGCCTCTGTTTGTGCCAGCGCGTTAGCGTCGAAGCGTTTCTCGATCTCGCCTCGGCTCATGCTTTTGGCAGGGCGAAAAAGAAAGCCTCAGGGCGCGAACGCGGCAGAACTATACCGCGACCTTCAAGGCGTCCCTGGCGGCTCCTTTGACCAGACGCACAACCGACGACCCTGCGGGCACCGACCGAGAGAACTTCCAGGGCGTGCGGGGCGGCGGGCGCAGATCTGCCAGAGACAGAGCAGGGACCACTTCGCCAAGAACCACACACCACGGCCTCCAATAAGCACAGACGCATACTTGTGCAAAGGAGAGAGAGGAAGAAAGGCGAGACTATGGAAGGAATATCTTTGCTTGTTCGCCCTCAGACAACGGGAGGAAGTGCTGCAGGCCACCCGTGCTGTAAAGGAAAGAAAGAAAGCAAGCAAGAAAGAAAGAAAGTCAAGCAGGCGTGTCCACGGGCAGCGCGGCGGAGGCATCTCTCAGTCTCTTCGAAGAGGAAGAAGCAGGGAGGGGTTGGAGGAGGTAATTTTTCAGATCCGCTTCAACTTTCACTTTCTTCTCTCTTTCTTTCACCATCCGAGCCCCGGCGACGGACGCAGTTACGCGAGAGGAGGGCAGCAGAAACACTCTTCGAGAGCGTGAGACAGAAGACAAGGGAGAACAACAGCGAACGAAGCAAACGACAAGCAGTCGCAAAAGCGGACGGACGAGGAATGTCAAAATAAAGAACAAACGCAAAGCTGGTGAAAAGAAACGCAAAAAAGCAGAAAAAGAAGAGCCCGTGAAAGAATCAACGAAAGAAACAGACGAAAAGCAGGAGAAACAGCTCACCAAAAACAAACGCAAGGAGTAGAGAAAAAAAGAACGAAGAAAACCAGGAGGAACGGACGAAAAGCCAACGAAAAGGCAGACGAAACGCAAACCAAACGCAGACGGAAAAAAAGCAGAAGCCATCAACATACCACGCAAGAAACGAAGTGCGGTGAAGGCACCATAAAAACGAATGGGGAAAGACGCAGCTCGTCCGGCCAAAGCGGTGTACGGGGTGCCGACAAAATGCGAATGACGGAGAGCAACCAACCGTCAAGCGGCGAGCCGTTGATGGAAGAGAATAAAGCGGGTACCGACCGAAGAAGGCCAGTTTTATTTGCGAATTTCTACCAGCATCGTCCCACATTACCACCAGCCCAAGTCTCTTTTATTTGGTCTGTTTCCTTATTTCGCTCAGTGCGCCTTTTGTTGCCCACTACAAACTCGGCGAATTTTTTATCTTTTTTTTTTCAGCGCATCCGCGCCTAGTGCTTCCTCACGAATAACTTATGAACGGTCACTTGTGAGGGAAGAAAGATGACGCTTCTGCGGCTGCGAGGCTGCGATTAGGGACCCCGCGTAAAGAAAGACCAGGTTGAACGCTAAGGGCTAGCACGTTCGTTCTGCCAGCGTCAAAACTACTGTTGTGAGGAAACACACAACGGTGTGTTTCTTGCGCTGCCGATAGCAAACGTCTGTGGACGCATTTCATGGCAAACCAGGCGCGAAGAAAGTACCCACAAGTTGGAGTTTGGAGAAAACCGATCCAGGATAGCACGAAGCATCGGACTTTCGGCTGAGAAGAACAAGAGGACGTGACTTGCAGAAACAAATGTGGTTTGACATGTAAAAATTAATACAAAGCGGTGGTTTCAGACAAGTGTTTTCTGGCGACAGTTCAAAATACTACTACATCTTCCACTCTCTCTCATTTTCTTTTTCTCTAGTTCTGATTTCCTCTGCCATTCGTAGAATTCGCGTATACACACCCAAGCCTACACTTCCGCAGCAGAAATGTCCGCGAGTCCAGTGAAGAAAGCAGCAGACGAACTGACACACGACGAAAAACTAAGAAGCAAACTGGCACACGTACAGCAGACAAACAGTTTTGGGGAGAACAAGTATGCACTCTTAAAAAAGCAAAAAGAAAAGGTTGCAGCAGACGGAAGAGCATAAGCAACAAAACGAAATGACGGTGCCATGTGACCCGGCCTGTCATCGAAGCTTCAAAGAGCCAAGTGCTTCGTCGTCTGTTCCCTTCGTCACCTTTCGGCTTCCGTTCCAAGAAACACGCCTGTCCTGTCACGAAGCTGTCGAATTCTTCGAGAACAGCGCACACCACAACCAACGTACACAGAGAGAAAACAAAACAGTGAACAGACTGAAGTGAACAGCCCAACAGCAGAAGCCGCGTTATTGAGTGGCTCGGGCGGCTTCCCGGCGCGGAGACAGTCCCACTACCATATACCTGGCCGGAGAAAATTGTCAGCACTGGTGAGACGCAGGAAATAAACATCGCTTTACAGACAGACGAACCACTTCGATGGAAAAACGCTTGTTTTCGATTTGAACTCGCTTTCTTGATCTTCTTCTTTTTTTTCTCCAAGAACCTCCACAGTGAGTATGTGGAGTCCACATCGCAGCCCCCAGGCCGCACCGACGGCTCCCTCAGAACAATGGAAACCAATTTCGAAGGCCTCCTATTGCAGGCGCCGGAAGCGCCCAGTGAGGTCATAGCCGCCATTTTTTCAGGCCGTCGTGTCTACTATACGTTAGCGTTTTTAAGATTTCGGACTTTTTTTTTTCGATGATCCATATTTGAAAGATTATATAAGAAGGCTAACAATTCATCCAAACCGAAAAACAATAAATTACAAGTCCGATAGAAAAGTGCACCAGTATATAGGACCAGACATAGCCCTCACTGCGAACGAACGAACAAGCACATCGGTCGCGGGTCACTTTGGGGCAGAGCTAAGTCCGAATCGATCGGAGCGCAGTTAGCGAAGTAAAGTTAGGGTCGATCAAGGCACTCGGGCCAGACGAACGGGTCGGAAGACAAAAGACTATGCAGCTGGCCGGCGCCCAACTTTTGTCGGCTGACCCCCATTGTCGACGAGAGGCACGTGAACAAAAACGAAAGGGGTGGCAGGGCTATTAGCAAATTACAGAGCGCCGAATACTCTGTTATAAGCCTCGGAAGAGAGGAAGATCGACGAGGTAGCGATGTGCGAGCGAGCGTTATACATCTCGAAGACCGCGCGTCAGGCACGAAAGGTAATTACTGCAGCATTGTACGCGAACTTTGGAAAGTTCGAATTTAAGTCCGTAGCTTTTGAATATGCCCTCGCGCTTGCCGTTGTTGTTTATTCATTCTTTTAAAGAGATAATGTGCATCGAATGTAAGCCGTAGGAAGGGCTGTAAAAGGAGACAGGACGAGCTGCATATGCAATTCTCGTGAAATCTGACCCCTTCCGTTAAAGCTGCCCAGTTGCCGGATATCTTGGGAATCTTCATATCGACCGTATACAATTCTATTGAGTGTACTTTTCTTTCGTTTTTTTATAGCTGTGAAAACAAAACCAACACAAGTGTGAATGAAAGTTCGCTCTTACGACATTTCGGAGGAAGCGACTGTATTTGCGGACATATAAAGCTGATGCCCTCCTTAATCCATATCCTTTCAAGCATTCCACGACAAATCACAAACAGCGCTCGACATTTATTAAAAAGGTCTTTCACGTTTGCGAAGTCAATTCCAAACATTATTTCTCCACGTGCACATAAGCAAGCAATTTATCAAAGAATACTAATAAAAAAGAATGAAAGAAGAACTATCATACGATAATCCTGCAAAGTATTAAACCTGAGCTTAAAAAATAATTATAATGAGAAAAATAACGATCACCACAAGACAACGGTACGACGGTTGAACAGCGTTGTTTGCGAGAACCGTTTCGTGCAGGCTACGCTGTACTCTTCAATCGTGTAACAAAAGTGCCTCAAGGGAGCGCGCCTCTAAAACGGCAGCAGATGGCCCTAACGATGCAACTTATTCATTAAGGCTTTTAGTTCATCTGCAGGAAATAAAGAATCAAATATCGCACGCGGCCCTGCAGCTACCATAGTGGCAATTCCGCGCTGAGAGCTTCGAGACGTTACAAGCCCTCAGGAACGTGACTTTTGGAAGCGGCGGCAACCAATCGAGGAAACGGTGAATGAGAAAAAGAAACAGAGAGAAACCACGTTTTTTTTAGTGCAATGAGGCAACAAATTGAGGGAGCCCCCTTGTTGATTCTGAGTGGCGAAGCGGGAAGAAAAAGCGGGGTAAAAAAGGCATATCGGAAGAACATAAAGCACACAGAAGAGAGGATGCGTTCCTTTCGGGACCGTTGCAACGAGAACCGGAACTAGTGTACCGAGTCACGGCAGCCATTCCCCGTTCGTTCAAATTGCATCAGCTTCAAATGGAGCGGACAGATCGAAAGAACGAGGCCAGACAGGTTTTCGGAACGGGTGTCGACGCACACACAAGCGCGCGCGCACGACCTCGGCAGTACGCAATGACGCCTTGCTTACAAGGCAATGTCAACCCGTGTAGACACAAGCAATGTCAATTTATATATATATATATATACACACGATGAGTGAATTTTACAGTGTGCAGGTTTTGTGTTTCTCGCTCGCATCACCAAAGGTATACGCTTAATATTCTACGGCCATGTAGCGCGAATACGTTTTCCCAATATAGCTGCAACAGATTTGAATGCACATGGCCTCAAACAGTTACCAGTAATCGTCACCAATCGCTTAGTTTAGTAGGACAGGACTTCTCAGTCTTCGTGGTGTGGAGGCTTCCTAACTTCGTTTCGCCAGTCGCCTTGCTTATATCCCTCTTTTCGCGTGACTAGAATCTCGGAGGCACATATGACACATAACAGGCTTCACACAAAATTATTCACGAACCAGCACAATCACTATAAGTATAACTTGCTATCGCAACGAGGTTATAATGTTACTGCTAAAAGCGTTTCCAAATAAAATTATTGCCGTCAATGTGGGCCAATTCCCTTCCTATGCCGCACAACTAGAGCAACCAATAAGAACAAGAAGCACGGTTATCTGCACGCAGACGCAGCCCAAGACGGGCAAATTGAAATACGAAAGTTGGAAGGATGCTCGGTCCCTTGTTTTGACGCCGGGACGTATGCACACTATACAAGGTATGATAACACATACGAGCGACGACAGATCCAGCCAACCGGCCAATATAAAATGCCAACTCCGTGTTTGTCTTGGCAGCTCGCTGCTTCGGACGTGTTTCTCTAGCCCGGCGAAAACAAGGCTCACTAAGCTCTCCCTGTTCTACGAACAGCAAGAGAGAAAAGCGCTGGAAATCCGACCACTAGAAGAGCCTCGCAGCGCCTTTAGAAAAAAAAAGTGTCCGCGATGTAGCCGCAAATCCCTCGAACAGACTCGCGGACTTCGTAAAGCGAAAGAAAGGAAGGAACGGCGATGTGACCAGCTATAGGGAGGCCGGAGAAATCGAACGAAGGCCGGCCGTTGGTTTTTCTTCTCCAACGGCGCCACACGCGTCTCTTATCGCCTTGGAAAAGAATTGATTGCGTGCTTGCGTTGACGGCTTCTCCAGCGGCTCCACCGCCTCCCTTTTAGGTACCGCGCTCTCCCGAATCGGGATTCGGCGTCGGGAGTCGATTCGGTCGACGCAGAGCGCAATCTCGCTCGCCGCCACTTCATGCGTAGTGTATGTGAACAGTTGATTGTCCCTTTCCTGCTCTCCTGGTTGACCACGGGCTTCGATTTTTTTTTTTTTTGCCCCTATAGCGATAGCGCACTCGACCAACAAAAGGTGTCCTTGTGACTCCCCCTCCCACCCACCCCCCCTTTTTTTTTTGCGGAAAACAGCACCTCGTCGTTCGAGCCCGAACGCGGCCGCCACCGTGTATAGGGGATCGAACGCTCAGCCGCGTGCTTTGAAGCAGCATCGAACGCTACAGCTCAGCCAGCAAGCCACATCGGAGGACAGGTAGCAAACACCCAACTTCAACTTCGGGACTGATCCCTCAGGCCGACGACTCGGTCTAAAATCTAATAGTTCTTGTTTGTTTGCTTCTTCCGCCAGCTTTAGGTGGGCTGTGGTGGTCGGATTTTCACCGCCGATACAATAGCGAGTTTCGGATTAGGGGGCGCTTCTAAAACTCTGTAATGTCGCCGGTGCGAAGGGCGCGTACTGTCGCGGGAGAGCTTTGGAGCTTTGGGGGATGTGAAGGTTTGAATGTTGTGTTGGAGTTCGGGAATGTTGTGTTGGAGCTCGGGAAAGACAGCCCTTACCTTTCTCTCCCGCCACCCTCTCCCCCATCAGAAGGCTGCGGGTAAGGTAAGGCTGCGCAACATTTGCGAATGTGTGCGGGGCTTCGTGCGTCACGCAGACTCCCGAGACTGGCGGCGCCGGCGCCTTCTGAGCACGTATTTCAGAGGCAAACTGCAGGCACTATGACTGCACAGCGAACGAAGACGACGTTCAATGAATGAATGAATGAATGAATGAATGAATGAATGAATGAATGAACTCTGAGTGTTTACGAGCCAAAACTAGGACTTGATTATGCGGCACACCGTAGAGGGGCACTCCATTTTAATTTTGACCACCACCGTATCTTTAACGTGCCCTCAATGCACGAGACACGGGTGTTCTTGCATTTCACCCCCATCGAAATTAGGCCGCCGCGGCCGGGATTTGATTCCGCGACCTCGTGCTTAGCAGCGCAACACCATAGCCGCAAAGCCATGCACTGCGGCGGGTGACAATCAATCAATCAATCAATCAATCAATCAATCAATCAATCAATCAATCAATCAATCAATCAATCAATCAATCAATCAATCAATCAATCAATCAGAAAATGGAACTTTATTATATGATTAGGAAAAGTTAATGCAGAAATATTTTAACCAACAGCCTAAATGGCTGGCGCACGATGCAATACAAAAAAATTATTAGCGATCTTGTGCAAGCTGTTACTGGTAATAAATACAAATAACTGTCATACGTAAGTACTAATTGATAACCAGCTATTTTTTTACAAGATGAACAACCACGTAATAATCTACATCAACAGTTAAACACATACACAAAGAAAAAGAAAACGCACTATGGATAGTAAACGAGATGAAAAGTATACAGCAGGAAAAAGGTCAAGACAGTGCTTGGTTAGAGAGGAGGTAGCGCTTACATATTACGTCGGAATTCGCTGCAAGTTTTATATCAACAGGTAAGTCGTTCCACATCTTAGCACCGGAAAAATCGATTAGCCTTTCACCGTACACATTGAAGCGTACTGGGAGATTAAGGTTGCCGCTGCTTGGGTGTCGGGTGTTTAGCGAGGGGGCAAGTGAAGACGTTACGAGGCACAGGTTTATTAGCGTTTATTACCTTTCTTACCAGGCAGCAGACCTTGTAGCTCCGCGCACTAATAAATGACAGCACACGTACTCTTTCAAAGTGAGTACCACCGGGATATGATGCATCGAGGAAAAAGCAATGATATACGCACAGTCAGCTTCTACAAACGTAGTAACCGTCTAAGGTAAGTTGCGTATGTTTGGCCCCACGATTCTCAACAATAACTAAGGTGGCAGTGAAATAGGCTAAAATACAAAGGCCGTATAGCGAAGTCAATTCAAAGTACTGTCGCACACGTATGTGAGTGTAACAGCCGAAGGGCAACTATTTTTTTCTTTTACAAACGACGTTGATTCTGTCTTTCAAATGACGGTTACCATCAAATATAATATTTGATACGTTCCGCGCGTCGCGAAGAAGTGGATGCTCTTGAGAAGATGGCGGCGTCCGCTGGGATCTCCCGCTGCTGTGACGCAAGTAGATGAGTTTACAGGACCGGAGAAATCGCTGAAGACGGGAAAAACTTTCAAATTCGCTTTTGCTCGCGCGAGTTACTACAGTTTGTAAGTGTTTGCACGCGTGAAGAGGCAGCGCCGCGGCCTCTTCTGCAGGCACCAACATCGGCTTAAACACGCTTGATATACGCATACATACATAAAAGTGGGGAAAGAAATAAGGTAAAGAAGCACGGGGCACTCGACAGCAATTTGCTCTTGAGGCGAAACCGCTAAAGGGGCCCGCCCGCCCGACGTCGCGAAGCCGAAAGTGCCTGCGACAGCGCCGGATATAAACGCCGCCTCAAGATAGCACAGTGTGCCACATTCTTTCCACGCGAGGAGAAGCAAATACAAAAGGCATTCTAAAGACAAAAACAAATGTAGGGAGCTAGAAAACGTTAGACGAGGAGAACAACAAAATTAGGCCCCGAACGGAATTAAGCGAAATAGCAACGGTGTGTGGAGTGAAGGAAGGCAGAAGGAGAAGTTAATGAAAAAGAAAAGAAAACGGGTCGCGATCGAAGAAGAGCTCCGCGCGGGCTAAAGAACTGTCCGGAATGTCTTTCACGGGATGGGAGCGCGGGGCAAGCGGGTAGGGAGGGGCGGAGAGACAGGAAGGATTGGCCAAAGGACCCGTCGAGACGTGGGACAATGACACAGGCACGGTTTACACGCGCGAGCTCCGCCGTGAAGTACGTATACAGACGATACGGCATAGAAGAGAGAGAGAGAGAGAAAGAGAGAGAGCGGTCAAGGCACGGAGCCGCTTGTTTGGGAGTTCCGAAAGCCGTAATCAGAACACGCAAAACATAAGCTAACCGACGACACGCACACACGTAGGCGTGACAGACACACAAACACACATGCACCTTCCGGCTCACGTGCGAGATAAAAGTGGAAAGAACGGTGGAGTAAAAAAAAAGAGAAGACGGCACAAGTTGGGGGACAGGTGGCGAGAAAGAAAAAAAAAAGCAAGCACGGAAGAAACGAAAACACAAGGGAAAATAGTGGTACGCAAAAACGCTATAGGAGAAGGGGGGCATTCATTCAGAGGCACACGCAGGGCGCGGAGAGGGGCCGGCGGAGTGAAAAGGTGACAGGAAGTGGAAATTACGCTTCCGCCGGAAGTCTAGGTTTGGCGTCGCGTTTTCACTAGGAACGGGTACGGGCACGGTGTAAGAAGTAGCTGTGGTACGGGAGATGAAGAAGCCATATATATGATCGCTGCAGGGAAACGTGGGGCGAAAGTACGTATAAGCGTCCCGCGGTGACACGAAAGAACACTGTTCGAAGTGGATGCGAGCGCTATATATAGTCCTCGTCCAATGGACTTCATCTTCCAACACCACTCCCCGCTATACAACGCGTGCAAACTCGCGGGGTAGATCCCATCGCACGCAGATGATTCAGGTTGTGCCCGCGTGTGTACAGTTAAACGAGCGTATGCGTAGCCGCAACAATGTTTACGTTGGCGGTTTCCTTCAGATGTCAATACCTTGCGCGCGACTCGTTCAGTACGATGGCAGCCTCAGTCGTCAGTCGTATCGGAATTATATATATATTTATAATACGAGAAGAAGGGGGTTGACCGAGGGGCCCAACTTTTTAATAATATCACAAGAAGCCAACAAGGACACCAAGGACAACACAGGGGAAATTACTTGTAATTAATAATTGAATTAAAGAAATGAGAACTTAATGGAAATGAAAGTGGACGAACAAACAACTTGCCGCAGGTGGGGAGCGATCCCACGTCTTCGCATTACGCGTGCGATGCTCTAACCATTTGAGCTACCGCGGCGCCGTCTCTCCATCCACTTTCTGGGGTATTTATGTTTTTACTACTAGAACCAGCCCTGGAAGCGTTAGCCGGCGCCACCACTCACAAATCTTGCGGCGGATGTGGAACATCCTTTCTGCCGCAGGCGTCACGAGTACGTGACGCTTTTTGGGTGAAGGCAATTGGTCAATAAACCAACACACGCTTTAGTAACACACGCTTTAATAAGGGAGCACCGTATTGTATGTTTCGTTTTGTTGTGACACGGGTAATTCTGTACTGAAAAGACAATTCCTTCGGGAGTTCACTCTTCTGGCATCTTGCGCGCACGGCTCTGCGCAATAACCAACTAGCCGACACTTTCACATTAATAAGCCTCCTATGGTAAATTTACAGCATAGCCTTCGATCCCACGATATCTGCCGAAATCATCTTGCGCATCATTAAGAGGAGAATGCACGGTTATAGCCGTTTATTCCTAGGCCAGTGTGGCAATACGATGTTTCGGGCGATTGATTGATTGATTGATTGATTGATTGATTGATTGATTGATTGATTGATTGATTGATTGATAATGAGCAAGCGAGTGAATCTAACGCATACCAATGCGACATCCCTATAGCTATGAGAGACACCGGAGTTCGGGGATCGCGGTTACGTCAGTACCAGCGTTTTTTTTTTCTCTCTCTCTCTCTCTTTACATGTTCGGCTTGCATCGAAATGCGGCCTGCGAGCGGCTGGGATGACGAGTTTTACGACGGTAAATGAAATCAAACAGAACAAAAAACCGCGCAGCATAAGCCTTGCATGCGCGTCGACGTCAGGCAAACACCGGGCGCAATGGACTTTCTGCGCGACGACAGCGCATCAACGCACGAGAGCTCCGAGATAAAAGCTCGACGATGAAAAGGGTCACGGGTTTGCTCCGGATACCCGGCGAACGCGCGCAGCGACGACGTAAACGCTCTCGGCAAAGGAAACAAACAAACAAAAAAGGGGAGACAAAAACGCGGCAAGCAACCAAGCGAAGAGCGGGAAGAAAGGCACTTAGAGAGAGCGCGCCGCGCAAGCTTGCAGTGCAGTGGAGACCGAGGAACAAACGGCCTATATAACAACCTTTCGCATCCGCTCCGATGGGTGAGCACGGAGGAAATCTTCCGCACACCACGACAGCTTCCGCGCCGCGTATACTGTATTTACTCGGGTCTAGTCCGGCGATCCACTGTAAAAGGATCGGCATTTGAGCGAGTTGGTACTGGATAAACATCTTGAAGCAAGACGAAGAAGGCAGGAACACACACTGTTATTCCGGCAGCGCTGTCCTGTGTGTTCATGTGTGTTCTTCGTCGTCTTGCGCTGTCCCTTCAAGATCCATTTTAAGCCGACCCTCCAAAATTCGCAAGGTCGGGAAAAAAAGCAATCACATGCAAGCCGCCCAAGACAGTAGTAAGCAATAGCGGCCAGAAAAAAAAAAAAATGCAAACGAGTTTTGATACCAATTTCTGGCGCCAACCACGAACTTGCCCAGGCTGACTGAATATGCAGCACTGTATACATTGACACCGCATGCGAACTTAAAAGAACGTTGAAGAGAGATAGAGAGAGAGAGGAAAAGAACACCTTGCGGTCTAAATGCGAATAAATACGGCAGTACTGCCGCGCGCTAGAGAAGCGAAGAAGAGCGCTTTTGTTTTCCGTCTTCGCCTCGCGCGCCACGGACTCCCATTGTCTGTAAGTACGGATGTCGAGCGAAATCTTAGGCACTTTTCACGGCGCGACTCAGCAACGTATATAATGGCGCCCAGGGTTGGCGGATCGGCGTGCCCCCTCCATCGTTACAAAGCGAGGGCGAACAAGAACGTTCCCGAGGAGGCTACGGATGTATACAGCAAACCTTTATTTTTTCAAACTTCTTCATTGCGTAACGTCTGCCGGGAGCCCGTAGAAACAATGGGTCCCAACTGTTTCAAGCCCGCCTAGGCATTGTATAACGTTCGACATGGCGGGCCTTCCCATTAATGCGGCCTTTACCCAGATGTTTCTTTCCGCAGGTTGTGCAGAGAGATAGATAGAGAGATAGATAGAGAGAGAGAGAGAGAGAGAGAGAGAGAGAGAGAGAGAGAGAGAGAGAGAGAGAGAGAGAGAGAGAGAGAGAGAGAGAGGTGGAAAGCACCTTTCTTTTCAATGATCATAATTGTGCCGGAGTAGAGAAGCCCTGCAGACATATAGATGACGAAATCGCAAGGCGTCATGCACGACTGGAGACGAGACGCTATTCCATAGTATACTGAGGCAGTGTTGACCGGGCAATGACCTTCACGGTGGGCCATGTGGTCGTGGGCCATGTGGTCGTGGGCCATGTGGTCTTGGGCCATGTGGTCATCCCAATCTTGCAACGTTACCTGTATGACCATCACGTATGGGGAAAGAAGTGCGCCTGAGAGGCATGGGCCGCTATGCAGTATGTTAGAATACCTTTTATATATATATATATATATATATATATATATATATATATATATATATATATATTGAGGCACTGCCGACAGTGCAGTGGTGTTCATGGTGGGCCATGTTGTGACTTATGTATTACAATGTTATCTTTAAGGTTAACACATAGGGGAAAAGTAGTGCGTTTAAGAGGCATGGGCAGCTATGCGATGTGCTAGGGTACTTAATTTTCTATCTCCTATAATTCTGAAGAAACAGAAACCAGAAGGCGGGAGCGAGAACCGTCCCTTTCCTCCCATTATTTTGATCGATTTGCGCTAAGTGGCCATATAGTTCCTATGGTCCATAGTACAAGAACCGGAAGTACGCATTAAACAAGAACGCCATCAGGGGACTGGGGTCATCAAGCGAGAACTCATATTGCCAATAACTAAGCGATGGCTGGTTTTTTTCTTTTTCTCCGTTACTTCCGTGCTTCATTAATAAAGCGCCGTTTTGTTAAGAAAGTAAGTGGAACGCCAATTTATTTGTCCGCAATGTTCAGGAATTAATGTCTCGAAACTGGTGTCATCCAGAGAATTTGTTCCAAGTGGATTCGCCTTGCGAACTCCGCGGCTAGAATGTGCAAATCGCAATATGGGCCATAAGGTAATTAGTTTAAAACCTAATTAGTGATTTATTAAATTAGTCGATTATGCATTTCAATCGTTTTGTGAAAGTCCGCCTCTTCGAGTAGACCAGCTCGTGAGCTAAGATTGTGCTGTCCGCTACAGGCGACGTTTAAAAAGTTTTGAAAGTGTTCGCTGGAACACCCGGTATAAGTGCGCAAGGATAGAAAGGTCGGCGCGACGGTTCTTAATAATAATAATAATATTTGGGGTTTTACGTGCCAAAACCACTTTCTGATTATGAGGCACGCCGTAGTGGAGGACTCCGGAAATTTTGACCACCTGGGGTTCTTTAACGTGCACCTAAATCTAAGCACACGGGTGTTTTCGCATTTCGCCCCCATCGAAATGCGGCCGCCGTGGCCGGGATTCGATCCCGCGACCTCGTGCTCAGCAGCCCAACACCATAGCCACTGAGCAACCACGGCGGGTGACGGTTCTTACAGGTGAGTCACAACCCCCACCACAACTTTCGCACGCTCCGGGCGCGCAAAATCGAGGGTGTTATAATACAGGCGCCCGCCAGCGAGAGCTATGGGAAAGCAGACGGAACGGGCCGCGATCTGGTATTCTAATTTCACACCGTCTGCACTGCGGCGGCAGTGAGCAAGCGCAGCTTCCGGACACTCGAGCTGTCCGCTCGCTGTGTAGGTCACCTCGCATTCGAAACCAGCGCCCACGCAGACAGCAGCGCCCTGCGGTTCGACAGCGTATAGGCAGTGCACGACAGAACACAATAAGCGGCGAGAAAAAACAATAAAAGCACGCACGCGCACATCCTGAGAAACCGGAGAAAAGGCTCTCTTTCTCTCTCGCTGCGCTTGAGTGACGTCGTCGCTTTCGTCTTCTGCATGCATCCCAGCGTCAGAGAAGCGACGCGAACAGCTCTGGCACGCTGCGTACGCCACAACGCAATGGCGGCTAGACGCGGTGGCTTTAGGAAAGAGAGAGTAGCGAAGAAGGGAGGGTAAGGTGCGGTGAGACACCTGCACGGTGGCTTTCAAGGCTGACACCTGTCTCCCTTCCGGAGCTCGTTATGGCGTCTCCAGCGGCTGTAGCGACCAACGTTCTGTAGCGACGGCCTCCCGGCGGACGAAGCCACGGTAGTACGCGCAGGAGGTCGTCTGCAGTGGCAGTCCCAAGCAGACGGCAGTTCTACGCGTGCAGACGACATGCGGTTTACGCGAAACGCTATTGAAAAAGCATCTCCTCGCACGAACGAAGCTACAAGCTTCGGGGGAAAAAAAAGCGAAGTCAAGCCGAGAGAAACAGGGCGCGGCAGGCAATAGAAGCGTAAACAGAGGCACCAAGTGAAACGAACGTCCGAAAGAAAAGCGAAATTGAGAAGGGCGAAACATGTTGCGGAAAACCGCCAACCATGCTCCCAAGCTTCTTTTGTACTTCTTTTTTTTGTGTGTGTGTGTGATCTTCCATCCATATGTTCTTCTTTCTGGCGAAGATTTCCACGGTCAATAGTTTTCGTTAGTCCTATAGCCGCACGTTTAATCATCCCATTCATGGTCGATCCGTTACTGTGGGCATACGCCACAAACAACAACAGCAACAACGACGACGTTCCACCAATATCCGAAGTGACGAGCGGGCAATTAGTAAGAGCTATACAGAAAGTACAATGAAAGGGGCAACAAGTGCTAAGAGGAGCCATCCATTCCGAAAGAAATGCGTACTATACGTTGCCAAAAAATTTCTATACACACAGATCGCAAACCGTCGTTTCGACGCTACGGACCGTACATGTGGCATGCAAAGAAAGCCAGGTCAGCAGCTAACGCCGTCGGTCGTTGAACGACTTTCTCCGCGGAACAAGACGAGAAACAAAGCCGCCAGGCAGGGACCTCCCATGCCCTCAGAGGACGCGCTCGATTTGCAGTAAGAAAGAAACATATATTTAAAGAAAACCCTCACAAATGTGCAGGGACGCCCGCACATCATACGTAGCAGATGGCGTCTTGCAGCTGTCAGTCACTGCCACTTAAGCATGACAGCGTAACGCCCAGGCGATTAGTGGTCGGTGGCACAAGAAACAAAAGCGCAGAAAGGCGTCGAAATGCGGCGCAGGGAACATTTGTTTTCCTTTTTTTCTTTTCTGTACGTGTACGTACAAGGCCGAATAGGCGGAAGGACTAACCTGTTGAAAGCATTACGTGTATGCCTAGCTATACGTAAGCTCTCTTACACCCCTGCTTCGGCTATATAAGGGCGGCATGCGGAAGACAACAGCTTTCACAACGCAAGTACGTAAACAAAACAAACTTTATCGGGTTTAATCTAACTCCCCGGCTATGATAAGATACCGTAGTGATGGGCTTGGGGCTAATTTCAACCAAAATAATTCTGGGGTTTTACGTGCCAGAACCACGATTTGATTATGAGGCACGCCGTAGTGGGGGACTACGGATTAATTTTGACCACCAGGGTATATTTAACATACCCCCAAAGCACGGGACACAGGCGTTTTTTACAGCGAAGCTGTATATGGCGAGCGGTTCACCCGTCCGCCTGTCGGTCGCCTGTACGCCGAAAACTCATCCGGCGCAACCTCATGCGCATGTGCGCGCGAGAAAGAGAGATAGAGGCGCACGATTAGCCAACATCGCCTAGATAGCACAAGGCCTGTTTACTCCGATCCATGACGTCACGCTATCTGACCTGAAATTTCCATTAACAAGGCTTGCGTGATGAAAGCGATGACGTCAAAATCACTGTTGCCTACTCGGGAGCATCCTCATTAGATTCTATGGCAGTCGCGCCAGGTAACATGACGTCATAGATCGGAGTGAAAAGACAGTGAGGCGCTCGATTGACTGCGCCAGTAGTGACGTCGTAGCTCTCCGTCGCAGCTTCTCTCCGGCTCCGAAATGGGTAGGCCCACGCGTCTTAAGTACTCCTTAGGAGCAGGCAGCTTTCGATCAGCAACGCCGCGAGCAGAATAATAATATTTGGGGTTTAACGTACCAAAACCACTTTCTGATTATGAGGCACGCCGTAGTGGGGGACTCCGGAAATTTTGACCACCTGGGGTTCTTTAACGTGCACCTAAATCTAAGCACACAGGTGTTTTTGAATTTCGCCCCCATCGAAATGCGGCCGCCGTGGCCGGGATTCGATCCCGCGACCTCGTGCTCAGCAGCCCAACACCATAGCCACTGAGCAACCACGGCGGGTCGCGAGCAGAACCGGGAACGGGCTCGCCTACGCCGTGCCGATGCTGCAGCCCGGGCGCAAGAATAGGCTCGTGCAGCCGAGCGCAAGCAGCAACTGCGTACCGAGGATCCGGCTGCCTACCAAGCCGTCGTTTAATGAGCCGTTGGGATTAACAAAGTGATAAACACCGGGGCCGCACATTTCCTCTTCGCTGGTTAACCGCCTCTACGGAGTGCTTGGGCGGTGATTTCTTGCATTTCATCCCCATCAAAATGCGGCCGCCGCGGCCGGGATTTGATTCCTCGGCCTCGCGCTTGGCAATGCAACGCGCAAAGCCACTAAGCAACCATGGCGGATCCCAACAAATATACGCTAACCTGAACGCTTGTACAGTGTACTTAAAAGGCACACACAGAGGAAGAGTAAATCAGTAATAGTTTGCTTAGGTAGATTCTTCGAAAACTATTTTCGTTAATTTAGCAGTAATAAATTGATTACTAGGAGAGAAAATGAAGGTCAAAGTGTTCGCGCCGAAACGCTAGCACTGTCGCATCACTATGACGTCACAGAATGTGTTATTTAATTTTCGTATTTGTGCCGATGTGGCTCAGTAAATGTTACCTAACTTGCTAATTTCAGCTCCTTGACTCTTTCAGAATAAAATGTTGTCCATCTTTGCCGATAAAAAAGATGAACTACGCTCGAGCAGATGCCCTAGGGATTCGTGACGTCATGACGAACTGATGGGGGAGCTTCAAGACGGCGTCGCCAGCGAGCTTTCGTTCTAGCGTCTTTTCTGGCTTAGCCAGACCAACTTCTCACGGGGAGCATAGTCTTTTTGTATTGTAGAAGGGTTAATTAGTACCGCACCTAATCCTTTTCTTCGCTTTATAGTGTATCTTTAACGTATAAGCAACCAGATTTACCCCTGAACCAGTTCCGATATAGCATACACGCGCTCACACACTATAGGCAAAGGCGAACAGTATAAGTTCAGATAACGCCAGAATCAAGCGACCTCGACGAATCCGAATAGGCGTCCCCGAACGAGCCGCGCATCCAGGAGTCATGCAATCGTCGTCACGCTTCCCGCGCGTCCAGCAAGAGATGGGCCACGGGCAGTGGCGAAGCTAGGTCGCGTGGCACCCGGGGCCCATAGGTATTCCGTCACCCCGCCTCCCCTGCCCCCGGGTGTAGCCGGCGGAAAGAGGGCTGTCATTAGACGTATATGACAGCCCCCCCTCCCCCCTGTTGCTACGCCACAGGCCGCGGGGCAACTGCGGTTCTCCGAGGAATGCCAAGCGCGCAGCCCATGGGCTTCTCCTTATTTGTGCGTTCACGCGAGGCCGCGTATTTGTTTGCCCCCCTTTTGTGTATAGTACGTGTCTTCTGCTCTCACCCGTTCAGGCAAATAGATGCGCGGGCAGCGGGCACCGACAGGGCCATTGTTCATCGAAAGTAAAATCGAAAGTAGTCGAGCGCGACCTCTAACGACCACCGAAGCGCGGAAGCCGCGCTCCACAAGGGGGCGCGGGAAGCGACAGCTGCGGCGCCGCCGCCATTGTAAGTACGCGGCTGCCGCGCGCGTCGCGCGGTCTGAAAGGGGTCCGTGCGGACCAAGGGTGCGGACCCGGGGGACCCTCTCTCTACACGAGCGGTATCTACGGTTCGTCGTCCTGTCGTCAAAGCAGCACGTGCGAACTAGCAGAGCGCGTGCGCGGGGTTTTGCGACGCACAACGACAATCAACAACGCGAACTCTTTGCAGCACGCGTGACGAGCACGTTGCGCTTGAAGTGCGGGTCTGGAAAGCTGCAGGCGCGCGCTGGTTCAACAAGCGAACTGCGGCCCGAATGCGGGTTTAGAGAGAAACAAAAAATAAGGACAACTTCCGAGAAGAGTAGGAGCGAGCAGCGGGACGAGAAGAGGCGGGGGAAACGCTCGAGTTCGCACCGAGTTCCGCGAGAACAGCTGGAGCGCGCTCGTTTGTTTGCGGCCGCGAAGTTACACGCAAACCCGCCGTGGTTGCTCAGTGGCTATGGTGTTGGGCTGCTGAGCACGAGGTCGCGGGATCGAATCCCGGCCACGGCGGCCGCATTTCGATGGGGGCGAAATGCGAAAACACCCGTGTGCTTAGATTTAGGTGCACGTTAAAGACCCCCAGGTGGTCAAAATTTCCGGAGTCCTCCACTACGGCGTGCCTCATAATCAGAAAGTGGTTTTGGCACGTAAAACCCCAAATATTATTATTATTATTAAGTTACACGCTTTATAGACCTTTTCATCGGGCGAGGAGGAAAGGGCTCGCGGCGAGCCGTCTGAGAATTTCACCGGGCGCTGTCGGCCCCGTCGAAGAACAATTCCCGGTATGCAAGCCCGCTCGACGTTGGTGCGAGATAATCAACACACGTGGTCGGAGGCCGGTCGAACGAAAGAATGCTCATTGGCATTCACCTCGCGGTATCTCGTAGATAATACACGCCCGTGTGATAAGGAGACGACCGCGTCAACTTGCAAACCGAAACAAAAATTCATGCACTGCGGCCTGCGCCAGGAATCCAACATGCGTAAACTCTCCCGGATTACGGGACTGAGTTCTGATTCGGTGACAATCTCACGTACGTCCGTGAGACGCGCGCGCGCCCGCTACGTTCTACGCATGCGCACTGTTCACACGTAGAAGCTCTACGTACGCAAAGCCTCTACGTACGTGTAACTAAAGCTGTCTATTATCGCGAGTACACCGTTGCGGTGCCTCGCCCTGGCGTGACGAATGTTAATACGTGCATTTGAATTTGTTGACGTTGACTCCTTAAATAGATCTAGGCACATTCCCAGTAACCGTATAGGTTGCAGGGTTGGCTACATTTGCACTATATAGGCACGCTTCTGCGTGAAGTCATCGTGAAGTGGGTACATCGTTCGTTTCCGCAAGGAGAAAAAAAAAAAAAAACAACTACGAGACAACCCACATCGCCGTGAGTTAGTTCCTACAAACTCTACGTTCGTAGCTTCGCAATCCCTTTCAAGTTGCACGCCAACTTTCTCCTTCGTGAAACGAGTACAACCAGTCGCACCATCGCGTTACGCGTGACTGCAGTTGAAGACGCGCGAAGCGCGCGGTTCCTTTTTGGCAAACAGATCCGCGTCCAGCACGCGATCTAGCAACTCAAAAGCTGTACCTCCGAAGAAGACACGGTTCCCGCACGCATATATACGCATCCGCACCCGCATTTCTGCATCGACAAGCTCCCCCCCCACGCCACAGGCTCGTCGTAGCACGTGGTCGCACGGGCAGACTGACACAGAAAACAGACACGATCTGCATCGCATATGATATACATATCTCGCGCGCACACACCCGCACCCCCGAGGCTCTACCACGCATGTAAAAGAATGAAAGGAAGGAAGACATCCACTACATCGGTAGCAACGCCGGGCCTCAACGCGACTCCCTTCCAGTCACTCCTTCAGAGCTCCCAGTGACTCCATCAGAGCGTGGCGATAAAAGCGGCGCCCTGTAGACGGCGACCCAGCGCCGCCGCCGCCGCCAGTGTCGATTCGCACCATCTGGCAAGGCTCCAAGGACGTCGGAGACATGCGCTCTCACTCGCTCGCTCGCTCGTTCGAAATCGAGCGAAAGACGACACGCTGTCGGGGGGAACGACGTACGTACTACGTTCTCGATGGGGTACATATACCGCGCCACGCATGCACGTGTATTCTGTGCACACAGACACACACCCAACGCACACAGACACGCACACACTCTCGACGTATAAAACCGCCAGCTTGCCCGACACTTTAACGGGACCACCCATTTCGTATTCGGTTTCCTTCGCCGCGACGGACGCGAGCAGAACGGGAGGTCCGTGAACGCCGCCGTCACGAAAAGGGTTGCGCTATATACATACCGTATATGCCGCACGTATACATATACACAGTAACGCAGAAAGAGCGTGGGGAATGCCGCCGTTAACAGACGAGGCCTCCCGCGGATACTGAGTAGCTCGCAAGATGGCCCTAGCACGCTATGTGCTTAGGATAAGTGCGAGCACGGTGAAAGTTTCTCGTACACTTCACAACTTTACGAAACTTTAAGAGAAGCGCTGGGGCGCACACGTTTGTACGATGGGAATGCACGCGACGTCAGTCGCTCCCGGAGTGTAGGATTTTTTTTTTTTTTTTCTTCAAACAAACGAGTGTTCCCTGCTCCTCTCTCCAGCCGTGATCGTATTACGACGCACTGCGCAACTGGAATAAGAGCGACTCGCAGCGCCGAGCAGATACGTATGTGCACACACATGTTTTGTCTAGCTATATAAATACCAGAGATAGCCCGAATACCAAGTGAACGTCGCACGCATTTCCCATCGAGGCATCAAATGACTCCAAAGTGCAAATGCTACGGCGTGGACTCGCCCGTATACCTGAATCTGTTGCCCTTTTATTTGATTCGTGCAAATTATTGCAAGCTAAATCGGGATTCGGGAAAAATATATTACACGCCGCAGTTTTACCTATTACATTCACTCGAAACATTGGCGAAAGGCACATACCCGCTCCGAACGATAGACTTTCCGTACAGCACACGTTTTAACATTCCAGCTCAATTATCTGAACATTACGAACGCGTAAATGCGCCTATCGCGGGCGTGGCCAATACAAAGAGAACAAAACACATGTAGATACTTTCGTAATGCTCAACCTGCTTGTTCCTTGCTGCTGTCCGCGTTTCAATGTTTGAGCACTCCATACGTCACTTTCTGATTTCGTTTAGGCCACTTAAAAGAAAGCTTGACATTCTTTTTTTTTTTTTTTTTGATTGAGAGGCCTGAAAAATAGTTTACGTAAACACGTGCCTCGATCATAGGCTGAGATTTAACACAGCTTATACAATATTGCGCGTCAACGACAAAAGCTTCTACAACGAAATGACCCGTATAACGAAGAAACAATTATGTACAAATTCTACTGTGAGCTGTGCGGTGCGCGTCGTATACAACGAAGTGACCTGTATAACGAATGATTGCGCAACCTCCAAGCACTTCGTTGTCAAGGTGTTCTACTGCATACGGCACAGGCGGCGCAGCAGCCTGCGCGAATAAATTCGTTCCGGCGTCATCGGCACGCACGACAGAAACGGTAAGGCCAAACTTATATGCAGTCGCCGGTGGTCTTCGAAAAATTGGTAGGCACAAACCAGGCTTGTTCGCACCATGGAGGGAACAGTACTCACCTGCAGAAAAAGAAAAGAAAATTCAGATTAAGACACGTTGCCATACACAGTCAAAGAATAAGCAAAAGCAAATTCATCGGCCAAGTTATGTCCTTGCGTTGCTTGTTTGTGAACCCCACTAAGCCCAACGTACGATTTTTTTCCCCAGCACAGGGTAGCCAGCCGGTACTTACACTGGCTAACCTCCCTGTCTTTCCTCCCCTTTGTCTCCTCCTTCTCCTTTGACACGCTGAGTTTGATGCCTCAAAATTTTGGTTTAGGCCCACAGTAGCCTAGCAGGGCTAGTGCGAAGATTCAGTTGTGAATAGTTCAGAAAACAATTTACTAACCAATTACTATACTAATTCATTTCTACTAAAATAACAATTAATTCTTTGTGCCTGTTATACGAATGTCCCCTACGTGGCAAAAAAGTAATAGTGAACAAGTTGCACTAAATTTCCTTCATATGAAATACTTTTCGGGCTTTGTGGAGTTAAAGGGACACTAGATACTAATGTTAGGTTAAGCTCGATTAGTGAGTTATGTGTGATTAGTGAGTGATGTGGGAACTAAGGTTGTCAATCGTTGTATATGTTGGAACCAAGTAGTCTCTGTAAGCATGAGAGTTGCGTGAGCCGAGGCACATTGTGATAATACAAGGCATGCCCCTATAGAGCCTGGCCTTGCAAACTTTTGAGGGTACGAATGTTTGTTCCACATGTGCTCGCCAAAAGCAGGCAAGCTGCACCGTAAAAAGACCAGTAACAGTGCTCTGTACAGCTACAGCATGGACCGTACCCGACGTGCCCCAGGCTTTTCCGCGCAGGAACCCCAGCACATGTACAATCGAAATTAACATTCGCTTCAGGTAGATGCAGTGGGGGCTCCATGAAAGGTCCCTGTCAATATTCGCACCTAAGAAGCGGTGAGACTTCCGGTATTTGATAGCCTGGCCATTGAGAGAAGGAGGATACGGTGCCATGGGTTTGCGTGTAACCGCGATTAACGCGCATTTTTCGACGGACACTCTAAGGTCTTGTTTGTGGAGATGCGAAAAAAGTGATGGTGGCTGCCCGCTGAATTCTTGCACGCACTCGAAGACGAGCCACCGCAGAAGACCAAAGACAAATATCATCAGCGTACACTGACAGGTGAATTCTCTTGGGCAATATTTCAGCAAGGCCAACCAAAGCTACGTTAAAGAGAATGTAGGCTCAATACCCCGGCCTGTGCGAAGCCACCGTGTGTAAAATGGTTTGCAGACGGGTCATCTTCGGTCAGCAAAAAGAAAGACCTTCTGGACAAACTGTCGCGGACCCACAGAAACATTCGGCCACCGATTCCAACAGCCTCCAATGATTCGAGGATCGCTTCATGTGTAACACTGTCGTGCGCCCCTTTCACATGAAGAAAGAGCGCCACTGATATGCACTTGAGACATTTTTGTTGTCATATGAACGTTGTGAGGTCAATAACATTGTCTAATGATGACCTGCCTCGCCGAAAACCTGTCATCGAGTCAGGGTACACATTGTGGCGTTCAAGATACCATTCCTGGCGTGTAAGAATCATATTTTCCATTACTTTCCCTACGCAGCTAGCCAGGGCAACAGGGCGATATGACTTAAGTTCGAAGGGCGACTTGTTTGAGTAGCGGTGCGAGCCTAGCAATATTCCATTGTTGAGGAACGATAACTTCACGTCATGAGCGGTTGCAGTAATTTAACAGCTCTTGCCTGGCCTCTTGTTCAAGATGGGCAAGAGCTGCATAGGTGACGCCGTCGCGGGCACATCAATAAAAACCACATACGCAAGGTGCTGCCGCGAAACATAATGAAGTATATACAGTAGAAGGGAAAAAAAAAAGCAACACTGAAACCAATCACAAAGGGCGAGCCATGTGGATAACGATTTTCGCCAGCACGATTTCTCGCAGAGGGCGATGGCGACGCCTAATATGCCAGATTGAAATTTTAATTATCAAAAACTCGGAGATTGATTACTCCAGTGGCAGGACACCTGCGTTCGAGCGCCGTGTGCGCATACTACATAGACCTGTTCCCAACGCGATCATGTACAGCGAACGTACAGCAAAATGAGAAGTGCAAAGAGACCTCCCTCCCCCCTCCCGTATACGCGAACTGTTCCTGCGGACGCGCGCCGATTTTAATCAGGCGCTAACAGAATGGCCGACACGGAAGGAGAGAACGTGCAGACAAATATAGGCAACCTCAAGCGCGCGCGAGCGGTACCGAAAGAAGACCGACGCCCCAACAATTAAGACCCCGACAGAGCGCGAGTATCAAAGACCAAATAAGAAAGAATAAAAAAGAAAGAAAAAAAGAAACGCAGCAGACTGCAGAGCACGGTACTCACGCGCAGTCAAAATCTGAATTGCAAATCAACCTCTAAAGAACGAACGGCGCAGGGGCTGCTTGCTTATACAGTATACTGGAAAGCCGCGCGGCGCCGTTGTTATCTAAGCTACAGAGGCCCGCGCGCGTTCATCTACTTACAGATTGCGCGTACGTTCGCCAACAGTGCTTGACCCGTTCGCTCGGCTAAGTGGTCCTCAGCATACTAAATAGCGTACCGGTACACGGACCGGCCGGGACAGGTTGTTACTATACAGTTCGGCTACATATAGTTTGGGCGCCCGCGCTTCGCACTTGGTGCTCGTGCACGTATACACAGCGGTGCTCGGAGCAGCACGGTCGAGGAACACCGAAACGTGAGTACACGAGCAGCTTAGACATAGTGCAGTCAGATAACCGATAACTGCGCTTCCTCGAAACTCTATAGCGAACGCGCAGCGAGACGACAGGAAAGTTACTCGAACCCGATCCGCCATATACCGTACACGGCGTCTCTCTTGCTGACCACGTGATCGCGGGTTCGATCCCTCGCGGCATAACGATGTGAAGTGGAATGAGAAAACCCTCGAGCGGGTTGCATGCGAAGAGAAAGCCGATGGTCTAAATTAACCCGCGGAGACCTCCACACAAGGCGTCATTTACAGCCCCGTGCGGTATATAGCGTTGGATGTTGAACTGCGCGAATAAGTCAATACTTTCCATCATCACGACGAAGCGCAACAGCTATAGCAAGGTGTCTCATCTAAATTATGCATACGTGAGAAGTGATTCTGATTGGCCGGTAACCTTTGGCTGCACAACACCGTTTGATGTCTCGATTCACGGGAACCAGGGCAACAAATCGTCGCTCTGGCGCTATAGCTCCTCATTGGCAGGCTGAGGCAATCTTTGGCTTTCACCAAAAAACAAAAAACCAAAAAAGAAATGACTTAATGAGAAAGAGCACGGATGTAAGAATCCCCTTGCTTTAGTACGATCCGGCGAATGATTTGTCTTATCAATATGCGCTTCAACAAGTTTCCTTACAGGTTTCATTTAGGTTAGAAAAGTCGAATCAATCATTTAGACGCGTCGCACGTCCTCGTGCCTTACTGGAAAGCAAGGCTTCACTCAATTAAGGGCAAATAACTAACTGACTGACTAACTAATTGACTAACTAGCTAACTAACTAGCCGACCAACTTTACTGTGACCGACCAACCGACTGACTGACTGACGTCCAAAAGCACACTGAACTATGCCACGCCATGCATGGTAGATAGTGGCTCGGATTGATTTCCATATCCTGCGGTAGTTTAACATACAAAAAGCACGCCTCCCATCCGGAATGCAACCGCCGAGGTCGGGAATCGAACCCGCGACCTCATGCTCAGCAGCAGCAGGACTCAGCCACTGAGCCAACGCGTTGGGATTCAGGTCAAATGAGTCGACAGCACACAATGATGCACGAAGGGTCACGAGATGAACAGGCGTCCATGCGATAGCATACAGACGAGCAAGGAAGCAAGCAATAAATGTATTCACGCATGCATATCAGCGCGCAGAACACGCGTCGCGCGCAGTTCAGGCCAGGGAGGCGGGGCCGCAGCGAAAAGCCGGCCGGTCCCGCGAGCGAGAAACCATCGATTTCGCGCGCCGCCTCCAGTTCTCCGGCTTGTCCGATACGTCGCACAGATAAGGCTCTCCGCTCTACAACTGCGCCGATGCATTATCGACGCTAACGAGCCCGCCATCTCGACGCGCACGAGTCTCTCTCTCTCTCTGCACATATATTCATCCACTGATCGCGAGATGGATGTCCGAGTAAGAGATAACGTTACACAACTGTAAGCACAAACACGCGCACAAACTTACGAAACGGGCGAGAAGAAATGTCTACGATCACAAACAGCCCTCGTTAGGCGGGAACGAGAACAATAAAGAAGCGCGCTAACGAGGCTATCGGACTGTAGTATGGTCATACACGTATACGCAATGTGTGCTACAGAAAAGCAAGACGAAATGGCCCTGACCATCGCCTCCTGCGAATCTCTAACAAACGAACCCTCGCTCTTCGTTTGAACGAACACCTCGCTATAGAGACAACTTAAGGAATGGGAGAGGGAGCCTCGATCGGTGGTTGTGGCCGCCAGCTCGCTGCAGCATGGCGTCTGAGGTGGATAGCGCGCAGTACAAACTCGGTGGCCAGGGCTGCAGTCACAAAGCCACATGAATAAGGATTACGAGGAACGTTCAGGATGATAAAACCGTGGATATAATGTATAAATCCGCGGTTATTTCGCGGTATACTAGTCAATCTGCAGCGATATCGACATCGCCAAGATGTCTTCGGCGTTGATACCACTCTCAATGCGCGCCCTAATGGCACCAATTTTCTCTAAAGGCAAGATTTATACACTTTGATAAGTTTCGAATAGCTTCTTGGTAAGTTACCCGGCGACAATGGTTGCTCAAAACAGCTAACAGCGAAGAAGGGCTTAGTCGTCCGCTCTGTTTGCCTGCACTGTACGTCTGCTTGTCTAGGAACATGTAACTTTTGTCTAGTATCTGCGGCACATTTCGAGAAGTGTTCGGCTGTCACCGCTAACACTTTTCCATTCAGATCCCCCTCCAGTAGGTCGGACATGCAATTTCGGGAAGCACACTTCATTCAGACTAACCCATTAAGCACTTCGCAAATAATTCATTCGCAGAAAAGTTAGTTTATCCTTGCACATTTTAAATGGTAGAATACTAGGAAGTGCAATTTTAGAACTAATCTATAAAAGAATCCCAAAGGATGAAATATGGAATCATATAAAATCAAAGATATAATGGTGCTGAATGAAATGCCATTCAAATCAATCCCCACGTTTAATTAAACATTACTTCCCCTTTTGTTTTGGTTTGGCGAGAACGGCTAAATGCGAAACAAAAATCGCTCACTTATTCCCTAAAATTACACGTTTGTCAGTAGAACCCGGCCTTCACAGCGCAAAGATGCTGTAAAGAGAAAAGAAAGAAAGCAAAAAGTGATGCGCAATACTGTCGGCATCTATACATCAGATCACAAAAGCATGGTCCACGAAGGCCATTCGAGGTTCGTGACCACAACAACGCGCAGTTCTCCCGCGGATAATACATTAAAAAAAATAGTATTCGGAGTCACCGGGCAACCCTAAGAAGAAAAACAATCCACGCAACCAGCCAGCCAAAACAAACAAACAAACAAACAATGCGGCTGATCCGACGAAGACGGCGGAGAAACTCGAACGTGCTCCATGTTCGGATTGAAGCCGTTGGTCGGGGTCTGCACGCAACTTCATTCGGTGCCAAGAGAAAAAATCACGTGCTCGTAGTCACAGAAAGCCGAACGTGCTCTCTCGCCAGATTGAAATAGGAACCAGCTGCGGTTTTCGAGACCGGTGCCCACGCAACTACTCTACAAATCAAACGACCCACCGCACAGAGGTATAACTATAACACAGCTTGTGGCATACATAGGAAGGCGAATTCGACAGTTTGGAAAGGACCCATTCAAATTACCAGCATCGCATAAAGGACAGGAAAGGAACCAGAACCGGCACGTGTCCACTGGTTCTTCCAACTTTCAGTCCCTGTTGAACGTGTCGTCACCAAGTTGAATGGAAGTAGGATATGCTGTCTTTCAGAACTTACTAGCGCAGCAACGGCAGCCGTTTCAGTCTTTAGCACAGCGGTATATAATCAAACGTCGTTATAACGAAATATAGGGCATAACTAAGTAAAACTCCCATTGAAATCCCCATATAGATTCATATTGCAGTACATGGAATAATGGATATAACAAAGTAATGGATACAACGAAGTAATGCAGGCTCCCTCTTCAACTTCGTTATAACGAGGTTTTACTTCAGTGTCAATAATTTACCGCTACATGTTCAGGATTGCGCGCTCGCTAGACTTCGAACTGGACAGACGATCTTAATTACTGCACAGGTATAAGCGAACCGGAGATGTCATTCTGGGTGACCCTCCCGGTCTCCTCATCTAACTATATCTCTCCGCACCCGCAGAGCTGGCACACATTAAAGGATTGCAGGAGGTCAGGACGATAGCGACAGCGAAATGCGGTACGCTAAACCACACCATATACAGTGGCACGCCACACCGCGGCGACCCCAACCCCCGTATTCTCAAACGATCCTCGACTCGAAGCATTTCCTCCACTCCATCGAATCGAACACAGCACCGCCCCCTTGGCCGACGAAGAAGCTGTGTTTCTCGAGAATTGCCGCCGAGTGTCAATGAAGTGCAGCGACTACACTTCTGTCCAGGGCCGCTGCTGCCATCCAATTTCGTGAGTCCAGGTGGTGCGCTGAATGGAGGAACGTTCCACGGTACGAGGGTGAGACATAACACGTGGCCTGACGCTGCCACGGCGCTCTAGAACCGCGCCCCCACGGTTAAAGAGAACAAAGACGTGAGAAATCTAACGGTACGCAACGACGACGCAGTGTCCTAGAACCGTCTTCCTGGCGCATTCTTCTATAAAAAAAAAAATTACGAGATGGAAGTCTGGCGCTGCGATCGTTCCGCTATATACGTAGGACGCCTTAATGTGACACTCCGAAAACAGTTTGCACGCGTCGAGGCGTATCTTTGTTCCCCAACGATAATTATCGTCTATCTTGCGTGCATTTCTTTAAGTTGCGTACCCGGTACTTACAGGCCGCGAACGGCACGCGCGTTATCAGACCTGACACTGCATCCTTGACAGGAAAGTATATGGCGGGCGCATAGTTTTCAAGAAAGGAAACGAAATAAGACGGATGACGACTATTGTTTGGGGACAAGGTACGCCCCAAAGTATATGTATACTTCTTTTTGGAGTGTTGTCGTGAAACAAAGGTATACATACACCCCGAAGGGTTTACACTGTTTTTAGAATGCCAGGCTCTCGGCGGCGCTGTCATTGAGGTATCTTATCGGCTAACGTAGCAACGCGACGGGTGGTGCGTGGATTTAACTGGTCGTGTCTGCGGCCTTAAGCGTTCCTTAGGCGCTACTGACTACGCTTATTTTTCCTCAATTTCCAAGCAATCATTGTCTTTCTTGTTTTTTTTTTTTTTTTTTTACTTGTGAAGGCGATAAGTTTCTGCTCATATGCATAGTCACTGGGAATAAAATTGCGTGTATAACGCAATATATATTTGTTTACTGATGTTTACTATCAATCTGCAAATTCGAAACGTAGTTCCGAGGCCCGAAGGATGAAGCTCAGGCAAATCCACGAACTTACTACGGATAACTCCTCACACTGAGGAATGCATATATTAGCACGCTACAAGGAAAGAACGACTGAATGAGGGAGAATAAAGAAACGGAGCGTCAGCTCTCTTTCTTTCTTCTCCCCTCTTTCCTAAGTATTTTTTTTTTTCACAGTCGCGCTAACGTATACGTGCATTCCTCGGTATTCAACACACTCGCCCAGCGACAGATTTTACTGGTTCCGCACACTGGTTTTTGCAACCGCCGCATACTTGGACCTCTCGCGCGCGTAAGACACTTGCGCCAGGGTTGCCTCCAGCATAAGTTTTGCGGGAAGCAACACGCCCTCCTCGCGTCTGTATACGAACCAAGGCCCGGCAGTCGGCACGCAATAAAGAAAAGAATACGCCGCGCGTTCGGCGTGCACTGGGGCGTCGGAGGGGGGGCGCAGGGGGGGAGGGGCAAGAATTCATTCTCCCTTCTGCTTGACTCGCACGCACGGACCGGGACCGCGGTCACGTCGCGCGACCGTAAAAGAAGAGCTATCCGGCGGCATCCCGACGCTGTGTATAGGAGGGGTGGGCTCCGGTTGCGAGAGATGCCAGCGCCAGCGCACGCAGAACGGGAAGAGGACGAGAAATGAAGTAGAAGAAGAAGGGCAGAGGAATCCGAAATGGGTGTGTTCTTCTTTTTTTTCAATACTAGGCGCGCGCCCTCTGCCAACGAAGCTGGGAGTGGGCTCGCGATCGTCCACTTTGAAAACGCCGGCACGTAGCGAGTCGACGGCGAGCGGTGTAAAGGAAGTGAAAAAGGAGGAGGAAGAGGAGATGGAGGGGTGGAAGACAGGATGTAAGTCCAGGCAGGCGATAACAGCGGTGAATGCAACTCAATACCGCTCCGTATGAGGGACGAAAAGAACCTGCCATTGCGTAGCCGTCAAAGCTGTTACTGGGACGATATTAGCTGGCGCACGATGTGAAGACTACCGGCAACATTTTACTTCACGACAGGAGACAGCGTTCTCATCGGTTGCGCAACTGGTCGGCGGTCGAAAATAGGCCTGGCGGGGGGGCCGCTCAGGCCCCATCTCTCCCCCCCCTGGCGGGGGGGGGGGAGATGGGGCCTGAGTCATTACAAGAATAGGTAAAACTTTGCAAGATAAAGTAGATAGGAAGATTGTCGACTTCGATTAAACAAGCTAAAACCCGATTAACTACTGAAAGACACGCATACAAACTCGGACAAAATAAAGAACGAAAAAAAAAACTGCACGAACGCCGTTTGTTCCTTCTGTCTTTCTGTGGATACGCCTGTCCTTCGGTACACGCGAATCCCCACCAAGTTGCTCAACATTCAGTCATTATTGCTTAGCTCACGAAAGCTAGGTGACCATTCGTAGCCAGCCCGTTTCTAAGGTGAATGCCGTAAGAAACCATGATCATAATAATCAGTGGCATTTGCCAACACGTCCCGTTTAAGAAGGGCACAATCATGTCGTCCTGCTCATATTCATCCATTCAATGTGAGGCGGCGAGCCGCCAGTCCGCGATTACAGCATGTAGCGGATGGCGCTCGTAAATTACGAACTACAGGGAGTACGCGAGATGACATATTGGGTGACAAATCGTAGGCGCAAACTCGGTGCGTCAGCCGTGTGCTTGCAAGGCATCAATTGGTTGCGATTCCACAAAGCGCACGGGTGCAATGATGACGTATAGCATACACGTATAGCGAGGGCAAGTCAGTCAGTAGCGAGTCAGTCAATCAGGAATTAATATACCGAACCAAGTGCCGCGGACAAAGGAATAATGGCCCCTAGCACGCAAAACTTCCACTCAGTAGGCGCCCGGCACAGGACGGTTAGACGTGGACGAACGACGAGCAGTTCCCGTGCCCAATTCTGGGTGGCTGACGCGATCTTTAGCTTTCTACGCACTGCACACAACTAGAGTGATGCGGAGCGCTCGTCTCGACAGGGACCTGAATTGCGGCGAAAGCTAGTCGAGCCAGCCGAGCAGGAACTGTACTGTGCATCCATAAAAGCAGCCCTTTCCACTGTCCGCCGCTAAACCCTCTGCTGTGCGCGACACGCAGGCTGAATGGAAGGACCACGGAAGGATTAGCAGAGCATAAGGATGGCTACACCCTTTCGCCTGATTTGTCCGAGACGTGTAACCTCTTCTCGTCCCCCGATTGGCGTGAAAGGACCCGCAGCTTACACACCCTGTCCGACGGAACACCAGAAAGAGTTGTGCTGCGTTAGATCAGTTGGAGCAACGGCAACGACTACGACTACTACAGCTTTAATTCATGGCAATGACGCGTAAAAGCGCGCACACGGCAACATAAAATTTAATCAAATGGACTTCCTTTCGCGGTCTGTGTGTTTTCGCACTCTTTTTTTCAGGATGTCAAATACGCACCAGCTAAGAAACTATCAGCGTTATTTTTTAATTTTTATTTTTAATATTCGGCGTGCGGTCCGTCGTACTGTCTGTCGTACTAACAGCTGAATGCAGCAATCAGCAGTACTCCACGTTCCATCAAGCACCATCAACTTGCGAATAGCCGCGGAGCGGCCGTTTTTCTGGAGCGTTGCATGGCCTATATTGAACCACTAGTCGTACCAGGCACCTTTTGCTTTGCAGACAAGGCAGGCAGATCGACAGTTGAAAAGAGGCCACAAAAGAAACTAGCAGTGAGTCAAACCTTAAGTGCGTAGGCGAACAGACCACTCACTGAACGAACAAACAAACATAGAGAGAGAGAGAGAGAGAGAGAGAGATGAGCGAACAGACTGACCGACTGGCTAACTCACAAAGGACGCCAAACCTCACCCAACCGTTCCAGCCCGGATATCGCTCCGCGGCAAGCTGTTATATAACCGGTTGAATCGCTGACCGCATTCCAAGTAGCTGCGCCCGTCAATTTTCTTCATATTCATACCGCAAATTGCAGAGGGCGATTGAGCCACGACGCGCTGGGGGGATGGGAGGGAGGGTGGGAGGGGGAGGGAGTTGCACAACTCGAGGATGCTACCGAGCACGACAATTAGGCGGCATCGTGACCGGATCCCTTCCACAGACCCTTGCCCCAACCTATGGGAAACTAAAAAAAAAGAAGAGAGAGAGAGAAGGAAGCGTAAGCCATCAATTATACCGCGCGAGAAGTCAACCGTAAGAGGAAGGAAGGCTCATAAAGTATTCACCCTCATGCCAGCGGCCAGGGCAAGTGACACCAGTGGCACCAACTGGCGACCGAAGAAGCTCTCTCTCTCTCTCATTCTCTTCCGTCATTTCCTATTCTCTCTCTCTTTCCCTGCAACCCCTCTCCCTCACAAACGCACGTACACCGGGTCTCTCTAGGTGACGAGCACCAAAGAACACAGAAAAGCCCACACGAGGCGCCGAAAGCCTCCAGCCTCGAAAGCGATCCACATCGCCGCCGGCGGGAAAGGCCAAGTCGCAAAGTGTCTGTTTGCCCTCCCACAGTTCGACTGCGCGAAACAAGACGCGTCGAAGAAACCCGAGGAGCACGCTGCATCCAGACGCTCCGCAGCCCCGCCCCTTCGAAAGTGCGGGAAAGTTGCCCTAAGACAAGTCGAATAGAGAGCCGACCGTTGGGTCTACTGGTGAATCAGTGTCACAGCGGTAGCGCGAAAAATTGCATTGCCACCGAGGGAGCGCGTGGCATTCAGGAAATCTAAAAGTGCAAGAGAAGTTTGGAGACTACGCTCGTGTATGTTACAACGTAATCTGTGTGCTTGCGAGCGTGTTTAAAGTTTGTTGCGTTGTGTATGTGTGTCTGAGAGAGGGGGAACAAAGGAAAGAACGAAAAGTCCAGGGCAAGTGGCACCAACTGGCGACCGAAGAAGCTCTCTCTCTCTCATTCTCTTCCATCATTTCCCATTCTTTCTCTCTTTCCCTGCAACCCCTCTCCCTCACACACGCACGTACACCGAGTCTCTCTAGGTGACGAGCACCAAAGAACACAGAAAAGCCCCCACGAGGCGCCGAAAGCCTCCAGCCTCGAAAGCCATCCACATCGCCGCCCGCGGGAAAGCCCAAGTCGCAAAGTGTCTTTGCCCTCCCACAGTTCGACTGTGGGAGGGCAAACAACTACAATGCAGGACGGGAGCGGCAGGTGATGGATCAAAACGGATTTCGTTGTACAGTACATACCAGTGCTCGGAAGAGCCAGCGTGGCGGAGCAGACTTCCCGGGAGCTTTCACCCGTAGTCTGCGACTGCCACCCCAGTGCCGTATTCCTGTATTGTACTCGCATTTTGTACATAGCAGGAAATAAACCCCCATTCGTTGGTGCCACGGCTGGAGTCGTCTCTACGCCTTGCCGGTGAGTCAGCGAACCCGCCGCGGCGCCCCTTTGCGTGCGCTGCGGAGTGGGGACGAGCTACGTGTCTCCTTAGACCTTAGCTAGCCGGGTCCGGGCACGTTAGCCCGAAGCCCCACACAGTGAATGCCTTAAAAAGGAGAAAAAAAAAGATCATTGACGATTACGATACCCCCTAACGCGAATTTTGAGCGCTATATTGTGATATCGCGATATATTGTGGCAAAGAATTTAATTCTGAACGACAAGGTTCTGTCGCCGGCAGCGCTGAGCCTCTGCTCGGGCAGCTCGTTAAGCAGCAGCGGCAGACGAAGAATTTTTCACCGGTTGCGTCGCTCATTGTTAAGAAAGAAAGCGCGAACACGGGAACGCTTGGCTCGCGCGGAGCGCGTTCTCTAGCGGCGGCGGCGCAGGCGAAGTAACGCGCACGCGCAGTGGGTCCGTAGACCCACGCCAGCGCTGTTTCCATATATGGTATCGGCGGGCGCTCTCACCGCATGCGTGGTCGCCGCAGTGAAGCGCGCTTCGCGCGGCACTCCGCTTTCCTCCTCACCATACCGCCATACTCTCCGCTTTCCTCCTCGCGCTCTCTTTGCTCTCCCTAGCTTTCCTCACCCGCTGCGCTCCGTGTTTGCGCTTTCATCCTTCCCTGTGCTCGTTCTCTCGGTTACGCCGAGGGACGCCGACGACGACGAGGCTCAACGCAGGAACGGGCGCCTAAAAGCTGTGCTCCAAAATGGAAAGCAAAACGTGTTGCTCGATCCTTGGCCGTGGTTACTACACTAGTTTAGAGTCTGCCAAAATAGAGCTTGCCAGTTAGCATTTGTCCATTTCATTTGTGTCTGATTTGTTGTCGCTTGCTTCCGGGTAATGACTGAACACTCATACACATCCATGCAATCACCGGTACTTTCTTTTTTCTGGCCACGCGCTCACTCACACACGTCCACTTGAATTCACAGGCACTCACTCGCATCCACTCACTTGTGTTCACACCCACCCATTCACAGAAGCCCGCCACATTCACTCACACTCACCGGCACCCACTCACCCACGTTCACAGAGGGCTCAATCACATTCACTCAGACTCACCGGAACTCACGTTCCCACTCACACTCAACGGGCTATTCAATCACACCCACACACACCGGGCGTGTCACTATAATATTCACGATCACGCACGCTCGCTCGCCTTCGTGCTCACACCGAGGATCAACACACGTCCACTAACACTCACTAGCATCTCTTCCGCAACTCCTTCCCTTCGAACATGCGGGCATAGCCAACGGGACAAGATCACTTAAACTTATCTGCATTTGCTTCATTCTTCCTCTCCCTCTCTATCAGTATTCCACAGCGAGGGAAAAGCAACGGGACAGCAACAGGCGCCGCCGTCACCCGAACTTCGCGTCGACGAGATAAAGGCCTCGGCGAGCACGTAGAGCGGAAGCAATCCGACGCCCCGCCGTTCGACCGTCGGTCGTCTAATTGCACCAGAGCCAACGGCGTCGCTTAAACGTTCCGAAGTGGCCGAAACGTTCCCCGCAAAAGAAAAAGAAAGAAAACCGGGCGCCGTAGTTCCGGCCAGTTTGGGTGAGCCGACGGAAGAAGCGCCGATGACTTCCAGCTACAGAACCAAAGAATTGACGAAAACGGGAAATCAATCTGATAACGTTTGTAAATACCGCAAACAAACAAAAAAGACGAGTCAAACTGGAGAACGGAAAAAAAAAAACCTCGCCGGCTTCCTCCCCCCATTATATGCAAAGAGATGGCGGCGACTGTTTCGGTAATCAATTTCGGACGCTGCGGGCTATACTGCGTTTAGCGCCTATTGACTGCAGCCGGCGCGAAGCGACAGCATCCCCTGAGGGAGGGGGAGGGGGGAGGCGCAGGTTACCAAAAACGAGATAGAGGCAGATGAGGTCGTAAAGCAATCGTTCTCTCTGTGCTTCAACCCTCCCGGCGTCGTTCGGTCCGCCGAGACAAAAGAGAAGCTATTCGCGGAGCCGATAACGGAAGTTGGGCTTTTGACGACCGACCTCACCCGAGGACGCCTCGACCATGGGCAGTAAAATTACGGCGCATCCAGAGAAAAAGGGGTCATGCAGCGATGGGGATGAGTACACTGTCCGCACGAAATGATTCGCTCAAATAAAAAGACAACAAAAGGGGAGAGAGGGATTCGCATATCTATACGACGGGGGGGAATGATGGCGCGCGACGTGAGAGCATTTGTGCGTCCAGTAGCCAGGAGAGAGAGAGAGAGAGAGAGAGAGAGAGAGAGAGAGAGAGAGAGAGAGAGAGAGAGAGAGAGAGAGAGAGCTTCCGTCTTGCTTTCTTCTCAAAACCCTCATAATCGCACCGGAGCACTTTACGAACACTCCCATTCCGGAAACTATACATAGGCGCGCAGGATCGTACACACACACAGAGAGAGACCTATAGTTACCGTTTATCTTATTGTTTATGTACACCTAGTTGGGAATCGTTGTGGAGTCGATCGTGTATGCTTTTCGCGCCCTAGTGTGCAAAAGTAAAGTGGGTAAAAAAGAGGGAAAGGAGAATATGCAGCTCTGAAGCCGCACTGCCGAAGAACAGCAATAAACGCGACACGCTCTACGCTGCACGGAAAACTCCAGCTTGTAGGGCCCGGCAAAATTTCGAATACACGAACCCACGCACGCGCGCACGTACGAAGGCATGCATATGCACGCATGCATGCGAAGAGAAAAGGAGTAAGATCGGAGCCCGAGAGCGCCGACACGAATCTTCGCTACCGATACGGTGTTTACATGTTCGACCACGCAGTTACGACAGTAAATGAAACAGTTACACGCAAAAAGCCCCAGGCGTGCTCTGTCTTGTTTTCTGGCCTTGTATAGCTTCACATCGTTATACTTTACACTAAAACATCTTTTTCTTTTCTCTCCCTCTCTTTCGGTCTCGTTGCTGCTTTCAAAGAATCCATTCCCCGCACCTTTACGGGCGCCTCACGTCCAATTCATTCCCCAGCGGAAGGAAACTTCAAGGCCTCCCGGTGGAGAGGGATGTGCAGACATCCACAGTATATATATATATATATATATATATATATATATATATATATAAAGCCCTACACATCTACACGAGAGAAACGGAGCTACACAGACGACTCACAGCCCCGATTGATGCTAAAACATATATAGAGAGACAGAGAGAGATTTGGTAAAGGTGTGGGAAGGAAGGGGCCAAGGCCGGGACACGAAGGGGGCCCACCGTAGGGTCGGTGACGTATGCAAGTTGCGCATGCGCGGCCGCGCCGTTTGTGCAAGCGAGCACACGAACACAGCGAAGCATGCAGTATGTACCAGCCATTTTTCCCGCGATCTCATGCAGCGCACGGCCCACTTATCCGGTTCCTCCGTCGACAGCCGCGGCTGCGCACTTCCGATCCAGGTCTTCCTCGCGCAACCTCGGAGTGCTCAGCATTTTTATTTATTTATTCTCTTTTTTTTTTTTTGGAGGAGGAGAGGGGGGGGGGGGGGTGTTCTCGCCACCTGCGGCGGTGACGGCATGTGCACGGTAATGCTATAGGAAACACGGCTGCAGGCACAGGCGCCTCCAACAGGGCGCTGCCTCCGCTCTCATCTTTGACACACTTTTACGCTTTACTTTTTTTCCCCTTTTGTTGCTTTGGTTCTGCGCTCACTTTTTAGCGTACTGTCGGCTGCGCGAATTCCACGCAGTGCAACGGATAGGTGCGAGGCCTCGGAGCCACAGAGAGCTCAGCGAGCTCGTGGCAGACCTGCCAACCTTAGAATTCTCACACACACACACGCACACACACACACACACACACACACACACACACACACACACACACACCAGTGCAGCCCGAACAACACTAAATATCGGTGAGATATATTAAAACATTTATTTAAGGATTCAATATATGTCGATGTTTATTAAAAATTCGCAGACTTTGTTCAGTCGGGAGGCTGTGGTCAGCCAATCTTCCCTCTTACACAGCGTGTTTGAGCTAACTCGGGCCAAACTTAAAGAAAAAAAGGAAAATCCTCGCACGAGTTGCAAGGATGCAACCAATATTGTTCGCTGGTCCTCTTGAGCAACTCGAAATGTATTTACTGTGAGCTTAGGTAATTAATTAACAATTAGTTAACCAACTTATATAGCATTGACATAAACGAAAAAATATTCAACGCAGAAGTTGCAGAGCCCATTGATAAATGCACTTTCTTTCCGTGGCGACAGCTGCTGTGGTATTAATTTTCCCAGGCTCTAAAGAAAGCGCGCAACATTTTAAGAAAGTATACCACGTGACCACGCGCTCACGCGCATAGACATTGGGGACCCCAAAGATAACGCGAAGGAATGAGCTATGCAGCACGCACACATGCCTACATAGGCACACTGCAGGACACCGGAGGACTCTGCTGAAAAGTTCGGCACACATAGCTGTACGTATGCGTCCGAGGCCGGAGCCGCTGAATCGTGAACATATTTTCACTACCTGCGTTTATTTCGCGTGTATACTGCATAGAAGCTGGCGCTGATGATGATGTGTGGTGTTTTATGGCGCAAGGGCCAGGTTTGGCCAACAACGAGCTGGCGCTGAATATTACGCCGTATAAGCGAGGCGGTCGAGCAAAGGTTCTGCAAGCGTAACTTATTACACGGCCGCTTACGTATGGTCGCGCTTCCGGAAGGAAATGGGGTGTAGCGCTTATCGATATGAAAAAGAGGTCGCGCAAGCGTTTCTTTCATCGTCTTCGCCTACGTCGACACATATAGCCTATATACATCGGCTTCCGTAGGAATATTGCGTGACAGTGATCCCTGGAACCGACCTTCGATTTGTATAGTGGACGTAAATGTACAATCTCGCACCCGGCCCATTTATAGTTGGAGCTTTAAATTCAAAAAAGAAAAAAAGAGGAAGAAAATAATTTCACCAGCGCCAAAATACTCGCCCTAAAGCGCACGCTACAGCAGTACGTAAACTAACACGTTAGCACTGTTTTTGTTCTAAATAAAATCACGTACCAAGTAGGCCTCACAACGAACTCTCCCGGAGAAGAGAATACGTTCGGAGACATCACTAGAACAAGCGACGGACAAAAAAAAGCTCGCCTCATGTGTCATCAGACGTTGCGCAATCAATCCCTGTGGCAGGGATTGATCAATCCTGTGGGCAGGGAATCAATTCCTGTGGCAGGGAATCAATTCCTGTGCCGAGAAGGCAACTATGGCGCAAGCGCGGAAACCGAAACTCTGAGCGCAAGGTTGACAACGTCCGCTGAACTTTGGGCCCGACGCCGTTTGTATACAGACAATCCTGCTGTCGTGTGGCTTCGAGACTTCTCGCGAAGACTGCGTATATACGTGATTCGCGCTATGCGTGCGTCCTGTCGTCGTCGTGCCATCGTGGTTCAATTCCGCAAACCTGACGTAGTAAACAAAAGAAAAAAAAGGAAACGGAAGAAAGGCTGGAGACAAAGTTATACGATACGTATACATGCACAATATATACAGATTTCGTTTCGACTATACGTGGGGAAATACGCCCCCCCCCCCCCCCCGAACGGTTCAATTCCGCAAACCTGACATACAGACACACACACACACACACACACACACACACACACACACACACACACACACACACACACACACACACACACACACACACACACACACACACACACACACACACACACACACACACACACACACACACACACACACACACACAACAACAACAACAAAGATCGACCTTTGCAAAGGGACCTCAGAGCACGCGCTCGCGCACCCTTCACGGGGGACGAAAGAACGCCAGAGTCAAAAACAGCGGCACACCCAACAACGGCGTCAGAGTGCGAGCCGCGCGAGACCCGCTGACAGGCGAGGTTGCCCGACGCGGCCATGCGCCTGTCGACGTAGCGGAAGGCGGCAGCGTTGCGCGAATGATGGCTTTTGTGCTGACAAGCACGGCCTTCCCTTCGCTTCGCGTCGACAGCGAGTGTCCGCGCAACGTAAAGCGTTCTGCACTGCCGCATTTTTTTTCGCGGTCTCCACAAACACTTCGCGCATGGGAGCCGAGCGAACAGAGAAAGCTGCGTACAGCAGCATGCACGCTGTCTGGCTGAAGCGGCTTGCACCTATACAAGGCTGACCAGGATTAGGGAATGGGTTAGATATGGTTTCAACGGACGGGGAGGAGGGATAGTAAGAAAAAAAAAGGGGGGAAACGGAAGAAAGGCTGTAGACAGAGTTATACGATGCGTACATTACACACCATATACAAAGTTCGTTTCGACTATACGTGGGGAAACACGCCGCCCCAATTCATGCCTGGCATCACGGGAATTCCGGGATATGGAAGGTTCGGCTTGTTATCTCGAAAGGGGCTCGGAAATAATTGCGGAAATAAAAACCTTCCTGCGATCAGACATCCGTAACAAGCATTTGGCTATCCATAATACAGTAAGTACTTCGTGGGTGCTGCTCGCCCGAAGCGTTTTCAAGGCGTTGGCTCTACGAGAAAGGTGCCGCCTTGCCCAGTCTGAAACCGTCACTTTCAGCGCAGCGCTGCTTGCGGGACTCTATAGATGTCGCATGTCCTCCGAGATCGAGCAGTCCTTCGAGATCGCGGCGACACCGGCCGCGGCCATAGAGCTTCCTACAATTCCTAGAGGGAATTCTGGCGCTGCGATCGTTTAGCCACCTTGGGGATGATGGGTAGCACATGGATTTGTTTGATATTCGTGCTTGGGGCTTCAGACGTTCTTGCGGCTTCGTTTGTTACGCTTCATCCGGGCCTAAATTGGCCTAAATTTCAAAGCAATATCGACGGCGAAAAAGCCGCCGGATATATATATATATATATATATATATATATATATATATATATATATATATATATATATATATATATATATATATATATATATATATATATATATATATATATATATTCAATGCAGGAGGTAATAAGACTCTGCAAGCACGCATAATCGCTGCCAATTTCAGTGGTTCCGCTTGTCCACAAGCGGACAACAGTAATAAAGTCTATTTAATTATTTAAAACGCTGCACCTTCTCAAATATGATCCCTGAGCAGAGTCACGCGAAGACAGTTAAAGCCAGAAGGACGATGTTTAGACAAATCCGTGTAACATACCCATCATTTTACATGCTGGATGAACTGCCCCACTGCTTGACGCTATAGCGCCACAGTTCCCTTTAGTAATGGCACGAAACTCCTTGCGCGGGTGCCGCTCTCGGAGGCCATGGCTGTCGTATATACAGCTTGCGACGCGGCAGTGGCGAAAAAGACAACAGCGCACGTCCACTGAAGTAAACTGCGATCGTATTTTGTAACGATCAATTTCACCGTCTAACTTCTGTAAAGAATTTCGTGATTTTCTATGAGGGCGAAATGCGAAAACACCCGTGTACTCAGATTTAGATGCACGTTAAAGAACACCAGGGGGTCCAAATTTCCCGAGTCCCCACTACGGCGTGCCTCATAATCAGAAAGCGGTTTTGGCACGTAAAACCCCATAATTTCCTTTTTTTTTTTTAATTTCTTCATTAGCTCGAACATCACCGAGCCGCCGTTATTGTCTGGATCTGGCATTCGGCACGATGAGTGATCACAAAAGAAAAGAAAAACTGAAAATAAACGGGATCATTATATCTATACAAGTATGCGGTCCCCTTCCAGTATACCCATAGAATACTGAACGAATTGTGCCAAAAAAATCTAAGCAAGCGGTTCGCGAGGTTGCGATAACAGCTAGGAACCGATAATCTTCGGCGGTATCGCTTTCGACGAGCTTTAACTGGATAAGCCAGCTGCGAACATGACGCCGCGGGCGTCACGTGATCCGAGTAACGGTATCCCCCCCCTCCCCTTCCTCCCTACGGGACTGACCAATCGCGAATACGGCCCAGGTTCCGCGAGGACTTGCTTTTTCTGGGCTGCGCGAGCAAGCTAATCGATGCGTGCGCCTATAAAAAGACGCACGACCTCCAAACCAACACTCAGATCAATGCAACAAGCCAAGCTAATAACGGGGCGTGACAGAGCCGTATACTGAAACACAGCACGTATAGGTAGAATACACGCGCTCGGACCCGCAGCAGTCTATAGCTTAGTATCTTCGTTTGCGATGTGTCTGTTGAGTCGACGCTATTCATAAACTCATTGTGCGAGTGATGTAGCGCGACTTCAGCTGGTCCAGTTTCATACTAACTCCTTCTGTTACTTCTGTGGGTCCTTTTTTAATACGATTACATTAACAGGGACTTTCCATTGTTTGCCTTTTTTAAATAATGCCTTAGAGCCAGCTTTGTAGTAACAAATGCCACATTCATTCATTCATTGTGTCATGTCAGTCATTGTGTCATGTCAGTCATTGTGTCATGTCAGTCATTGTTATCGCAGTATATATAAATGAGTTCAGAGCAAAAGGAATCGCTCAAGTCTGCTACACATGAAGCGTTTTTCTTTTTTTATAATGAGCCCAATCCACCAAAACAAACTGATTAAAAGAAGAGAGAAAATTTATTACTCGAATTAAATGTAGTGCTGTCCAAGATACTGCGTTACACGTTTTACGTGGGAGCTAGAGTAATCTTACAGCAACAAATAATAAAAAGAAATACTTACATATCTGGCCAATACCAGTATGCAATCATGACATTTGGCTCATACCGAATTGAAACATAGGTTTGACACATTTTTGCTCCGCTAACTTTATTAGTAGTGCAGCATAGTGAAGCTCATCAATAAGCATAACCTTTTAGAAAGGAGGTTCTGTGAATTTTAGCGCAATAACCATTAAAACATTCGCAATAAGGCGCACTGGTATTCTTCATCGGCTCTCTGTACTATACACGGATAGCAGGTTTGTCGTCTTCGCAGCATAAGCAGCCTTCTTCAAAGCGATCCGCAAACTCTTGCTCTTGAGCACGACAGAAGGCAGCATATAACGAAACATATGCACTCGCCGACCACTATGCCCGAGAACTGTCAATCCGGGCCGAGGACGAGCCAGAGCTACCGCACCCCGTGACAAGCTACAAAGAAATCACGCAAATGTACAGAAGCGGCAGATGTAGGCTTCCCCGTCCGCATCCGCAACTCAACCGAATGCAGCAAACGATCGTGCGACGCACGCAAGCGGGGTCGCTAGCGCATCCCGTGCTCTTGCACAAGATGTTCCCAACAGAGCATGACACTTCATGCCCTTTTTGCAGACGGTCAAAAGGCACTCTAGCACACATCCTTGCAGAGTGCACTAAGCTCAAGAACCCCCCACCATCCCTACCCCCCCCCCCCCCCGAGCGATGGGAGAACTTGTTGTCCAGCCCCGACCTACCTACCCAGCTCGCGCAGGCGGCTAGGGGCCAGGAACTGCTGGACGCATATGGGACCTGAGAAGAAGGTTCCACCCCATCTGGTGCCAGCGCGCACCAACCGTCACTTAGGGCTCAGCACAAAAGTTGATTCTCTTTCTCTCTCTCTTCATTGTCTTCCCAAGAAATTCGAAAATGCTTCACGGGAAGGCTAATGACGTCTTTTACTTTCCCTTCGTTATGGCGGTGCGTGCATACAGCTCGCACAGTCACGACGCTTGGCACGAGAAACCAGCACCGTAGAAACGAAGACGTGCGAAAAACACCCGCGAAACAGGTCGAGCGATGAGGCGCGAACTTGCAAGGAGGCAGCCACGTTGGTTGAATCACGTGATCTCTGAAGCACTTTTATCCGCTAGCTTTAGTAGATATGATTCTTTTCGGTCCGTACAGGTCCTGGATCTGGCTCAACTTCGATTTGAAACATGATCTGTGCGCCTGTGTTGCTGGCGTTATTTGACCCAATTCGTTCTGATATATTTTTTTTCCTTCTTTCAAAGGAAAAAGCTCATTATATGTGCTTGCCCTTAGAGCATAATTAGACCTATTTTTGATTTCTGGATTTGGTTCATTTCGAACAGATGAGACAAAATAAAAACTTCATTTAGTCGCTCACCTTCTGCACCCCCCGTGCAAGAAAAACGCGACATCCAGAGAAAAACAGAAAAATGACAACGAACATTTCGCGTGGCTGAAAAGCACGCCCCCCCCCCCCCCCCCCCCGCTCCCAGTCAGCGCGCAAAAGGAACGGTGGAAACCGAAGTTGCTGTTTCGGACGCAACAGAACAACGGCCAACATAAGAGTAGCGCCTCAGTACTGGTCCGCGGGGCCAGAACTGTGACGACCACAGCTCGGAGCGTCAGCATATATCGCCTCCCCTTCAACCCTCCCCTCCCCTACACCCCCAACCCAACTACGCATCCCGCCTAGCTTCACCCTCTGTCCCCACACCACTGCGACAATCTGCCTCCGGGATCTAGCGAAGACATGGGCCAAAACTCGAAACAATGCGCCTTTCGCAGTGCTTACACGCTTCCCTCTCTACATCCCCAAATCTTTCGATCTGTCTCACCCGCTCTAAACTATAGAGGCTCCCACCCACCTCCCTATGCCTGTATTTCCTCTCCAGCCTGTCCCGTTTGTTGTGCAAGCTGGCATCAGTAGGGCACAGAACAAAGAAGAAAAAGCACACACATACGCGTACGCTAGCAAGCGAAAGCAAGCAAGACAGCTAAATGCCAACAGTCGTTGGGAAGTATCGGGCAACCGGCGCCCTGAAGAAATGAAACTAAGCTAAACAGGGAGGCAGAGAGAGAGAGAGAGAGAGAGAGAGAGAGAGAGAGAGAGAGAGAGAGACGCAGTGGGGTTAAGCAGAAAGAAAGAAAAGCTCGGTTTGCTTCCCTACAGGTTCGAGACCCCTACCAATGACATATAGACAACAAAAGCGAGAAAAAAAAAAGAAAATAAACTAACGAAACCATACAAACAGGTAAGAGCCCGCAAAGCTGCAACGCGCAGGAAACACGCTGTATACATGGCCTATCGGCCTCATCGCACCCTCCGGCGGGTTTCAATAAATGGCCCCGCGCCGCGTCTAGTACAGAACTGCGGGAGGACCACCCAACCCCCCGGAAGTCACCCCGCAGAATAACGTTTCGGGAGCGGCCGGGACGCCGGGGTGCGAGCTGCGGGTCCCGTTGGCTGCTGCTCGGCGGCTTTGTCGACCGGTGGACCGGGGAGGAGTGGAGTTGAAACATATGGCTCCTATCCCGGCCGGCTTCAGCGGTTAGGTGCAACAGTGCGCCGTTACAAAGCAGCACACGTACGATACACCATTCGTCACGAGCGCATTGCGTGCCCTCCGAATGATGGCGCTGCGCGCGCGTCCGCTTCATTTTTCGCAGTGCGATTTAAGACGTTTAGCGGCGAACTAAGCGCTAATAACTTAGACAACACAAAGACACGTGGAACAGACCACGCGCCATTGTGTAATAAATTCGAGCTTCGTTTTCCGGTCGACATGTCCGACAGAAACTAGCCTTCTGGCGTAAGCTGGTTGGGAGAATGCGTGTCTGTTGATTTCAATTGGGCGACGCGGTGGAATATGTGAACGATTGTGGTTTTCAAAGCCAAATGGCTGACTGCTATAGATGTAGAATCCGTAGCCACGAACAGAAGTGAAAATACGCTTGGAGCTTGTTGTTGGAAGCCAAAGACGAAAGTTCTTCAAACTCAGTTTCGCAGGATCTTGAGCACCCAAAGTCGCGAGTTATACAAGTGTGGCAAACATGTGCGCCAACTAACGAATGAGAGTGCTAGTAAAAAAAAAAAAAAAAGAAAGAAAGAAGAAAATGGTTGACTGATTGAACGTTCTATAAAAGAAAGCTCTATAGCATTTCCTGGCCCTGTCTAAGCATACCTCTATCATTATTTGGCTGGTCTCTCCGGCAACGATTTGCAAAGGCAACGCAAGGTAACGTTCAATCAATAATTAGAGACTATAGAGGTTATAACAGCTATAACCGGGCTTCACTATCGCTATCGGAGCACACTTACGGTCGCATTAAAGCTCTAGCTGTTGCCTTACAACACACTAGAGCGCTCGGAGTGCTCTGACACGACCGCTCGAAGATGTCGTTCGTAAGACAAGAAATGGTGACACAACCCATCTGTACATCCTGCACAGAGTTACTGGGTACGGCTCCCAAAAGCTACCTTAGGTAGCATAGACAGTCGCTCCGCTCATGAAAGCCACAGCGCTCCACACTGCGGCAGGAAATATCCGGAGGCAGGTTAACCTTCCATCGTCCTTCTAGAAACATTACCCATATTCAAGAACATTATATTCACCCCTCTATAGAAGCATTACTGGGTATGTTCAAGTACACCTCCATAGAATATATATTTATTTCCTATATATTGCTTTCCGCTTCTATTTCCTCCAAGTGTATACCGTATACGCAACCGGTATCGACCATATATGATACATATACGACCATATATGGCAGTGATAATGGTGTTCTTATAGGCATTTGCATCTCCCCACTCAGGGGATAGACAACCAGGCGGGTGGCTTTCACGAAATATTTGAAGCGTTAACATAAAGATGCTAGTAATATTAACGACAAAGGAGTGGTTAACCTCCTAGCCTTTCCCTCCTCCTCTTTCTCCTCTCCATCTCTTCTTTTTCAGGCCCACCGCAGCTTATTTTGAGCGCTCTTCCATTCCAGTGACTCTCGCCCTTCCATCAGTAAGTACAGCCGGCGTTAATCCGAGGGTCATTAACGTTTATCAGCCGGCACTCATCGCAGCTGGCAAATAAAGAAGTGAACCAACCGCGTATTCCAAACGCAATGGCCAGCGGCGCGGAAAGTCCAGCTGGTTCGAGACAGCGCCCGATTCTCTCTTTCGGCAGTACACTCCTTTCTTTTTCTTTTTTTCTTTTTTTCTCGGTCGACCCCCGGCTGTACGCTTGATGCGATGGCGCAGCACAGCTAAGGGCACCGGCAGGGAAACGTGCCGAGAGACAAGGATGAAGGGCGCCAACTCTTCCGTGAAAGCCGGAAGCGACAGGACCACCGGCACAGAATGTCGAGGTCCCGGAGGAGCTTGCATTATATGTCCCGCGAGAAAGAGGAGAAAAGAACTGCGTGCGTGAGTACGCGTACATTAAACATCAAAGAACAAGAAAGCGGGAAGCTGTACACATGCGCGACTCTCTGATGCGTGCAATATGGACCACGTGAAGAACGTACGACGCCGCGGTTACAAAGTAAACAACGCCAGAACGGTTGAACCGAGGAAGCGAAGCGGGAACCGTATATTCCCTATACAACCGTCATCTGAGATGCGTTAGCCGAGTTTTAAGGGCCACGTTGCATGTGTATATATGGGGGTCAAGGTGTTTGTTCCAAGAGCGCGAGCTTGAACTGCGTTTTCTTCTTCGTGGAACCGCGTTTAAACAGTTCCTGCAGCTGAATATATAGTCAACCACAGTTTAACGAGCAGGGTTGAAAGATATGCGCCAAAGAGCAGAAATAGTAAATTAGGTAAGACTAGAGAAAATATTCTTTCAAAGCACTCTTATCATCATGTGGAAGCAAGAGGTGAGTATACCGAAAAAAAAAAAAAAAAACAAAGCAGCACAAGTCTTGGAAGCTCGCCAGGTTGAGTCCTGAGTTCATCTAGAGTGCAATTTAACCCTCTTTCACCGATAAACAACTCAGCATATGCACCAATGGACGCGCTGCTGTGAACATTCGTGACATCACGGCGTGCTAGTTAGTGCGCGAACTTTACGGCGGCGGCGCCACCAGTCTTTCGTTTCCGCGCGTTTTCCGGCTTTGCCGAACGATGAATGACTGTTTTGCTATTGCAGAAACATATAGCTTGCAAATACGACTTACCGCAATATATAGAGACAAGAGCGATGGACTTCATCCTCTTCCCTGGCGAACATCGGCACCCAGCCTGTTCTCAGAGGATTCCATTCTGCTGTACTTGGCCACACCCCGAGATACACTATACAATAACTGTACGGGCCATGCTGCAATGCATGACGCGATGCAGGACTGGCCTCAATACTTCGAACATGCTGCTTGTGTTGACGATCAATATTCTTGTCATCATGATCATGATTATCATCACCCACCCCTCTTTCCTCCCCTCCTCGCGTCCTCTATGTGCAGAACAGAGCTCACAAGCACAGGACGATCGACTTCTCTGCATTTCGATAAATACATTCTTCTACTACTACTACCACCTTAATAGTAATGTTTAAAGTTCAGTTATAAGCTTGGTTAGCCTTAATTGAAGCTTGCGTTGATTTGCTAACCTTTTACCGTTGATGGCGACATCGATGGGTTTTCAACTCTTGGCTAGCAACATTATACCAAAGTCTTCTTTAGTACCAATAGTCCTCTTTAGCGTTAATTAGTGTAGCAAAAAAAAAGTACGGCGGAGCGGGAAGCTGGGACACTGAGCGGGCATGTGGCGTCTCGTTTCTTTGTTGCACCGTGTATTTTCGCGACTGGCTGTGACGGCACGAGGAAAAAAAAAAGCGAAATACAGAATATCATCGCGGAAAAGTTCAGACACCACAGAGCCGAGGAAGACGAAGCGGATGACCGAGAGGACGGAGTGGAAGGGGGTCATCGAGAACAGCGACCCTCTCTAAGAGAGCGAGAGAGAGATGGCGCATCGCTGACGGAGAAAGATTAATGGCACACTAGCGCGACCAGCGTTTTTGCCCCTACGGCGAAGCCTTATTGGCGTAAATGGATGAAGAACCCAAAAGCGCGCTTGATAGATACGGGGATCCACGCGACGTCAATTGGGCCAGCGATGGAGAAATATCACCGCGGTGCCGGAGGCGTTAACCGATGGAAGTTCGCGTCTTCACATGATGCTCCGTGCGAACCTCCGTAGCTTAACTTAAGGAAGAGCCACCTTGGTGCCTGGTTCCCACCATCCGCTCGCTGTCAAATCTGCTCGCGAAGCTAGTAACTGGCCGAGCGTGGCAAAAAACGCCGGCCAACAGAACGGCGGCGTCAGCCGCAGCTGACGTTGTATAATATGCGGCCTCCTGGCTTCGGCACGCGCGCAGCCAAGCGGCAGCTGTTTTCTGACGTCTCTCTCTCTCTCTGTCTGTCTCTCTTCAAAGCAGCCGGCCGACCGCGCACTACATCGACGGCTGCCGCTTCGCTGGAAGCTGTCGGACGTGCGAAGAGCGTCGTTGCGGCGTCTACGCTGCTGCCGGACGCACGCGCGCTCCCATTTCGGAGCCTCGTATACGCAATCCATGCCGGCATGCAGCCTCCTTGAAGCTGAAAGCGCACGCACGCACGCACGCACGCACGCACACACACACACACACACACACACACACACACACAGCACAATTCTCGCTGCTTTGTTCTCTCTCACTTCTTCGCTCTCTCCATCATCTCACCTTCTGTTCGAGTAGAGCAGCTGTTCGCGGGACCCTGGCGTGTAGAATGGCTGAGCGAGAACGGGTCCATCATGAATGGGGCAGAGGGAGAGGAGAAGGATAAGCATTAGAAAGAGAAAGAGAGAAGAGGGAAAGAGGAGGTTCAAACTTCAAAGTCTTCGAGAATAGGCGCTTTCCGCTCGACAGATGAGCTCGGGGAAGGGGTGCGCGCAATGCTCAAAACGAAGACAAGAGCGCGCTATAGCAGGAAAGCGAGAGTGTCCGTGTGTGTTTGCACAACGCTGGTCTGGAGGGCGAGGGGCGGAAGAGAAGAGGGGAGAGAGAGCTAATGAGACAAAGCCAAGCATCGAAGTTGAAACAGCCGCCACACCGCGCCTCTTCTGCGTAGCCGCGCGTCCTGCGTTTATTCGTCGCGTGGGGTTTTCGGGACAACTCGCACTACTGCGCGCCCTTTTCTACGCATTATGCCAAAAACAGAGAACCGCGTCCATACAGTAGAGGGAACGGAGAGGAAAGCGAGAGGGTGGAAGGGAAGGAAGGAACAAGGGGCTCCCTTTGATATAGGATAACTGCATGGATGGAACCCTCGCCATTCCTTTTTTTAACATCATCGCGTGCCCTTGTGTTGGCCATATAAACCAGATCTCCGTTGAATGGCCGATATGAGAGAGTCATTGTGCGTCGGGTGGGTCACGGCACAAAGGCCGGGTTTTGAACGCAGCTCACGGAGGAAAACGACCCCACCCCCTTCCTCCTTTCCCTATTCCTTAGCGGAGGGGTTCGGGCAGCTGACAGAAGGCCACCGCGAGAGAAGGCAGTTTGGGGAGAAGCCACGTGCGCCGAACGCCGCTAAGAGAAAAGGAAACTTTGTAGCTATTACGGAAAAGCGAGGATAGATTACCCCGATGGCGTTGTCTGCGTGTGGGGGCTTCCCCGAGTACGAGCGCTTCCCTGAGTACGACAGGCTCCAACGCCGAGCCTTCGGCGTGTACAGGCAACGGTTCGCATTCACCCGCGACAACTGCAGCTGATGACGTCGCAGGGAGACTTGAAATAGATTTGCTGCAACGGGGGAAGGAAGCGCAAGCAATCTTCAGGCAGGCGTAGCACGTTCCGAGAATTAGCTTCACGATGAGAGAACAGGCGACAGTGGCCGCCCGCAGTTTATTTCAGCACTAATGGACTGGTGCCGACGAAATTTTTGATCAGTAATGATCGGCTCGCACATTACGACGTCTTCGCCGCTGCGACCTCGTTCATTTCCCACGCCAGGTATAGACCAACACTGACTGTGTGTGTCGAAAGCGTTATGACCCCAGTTTTCCTCTCGTACACAGTGCAGGATACTTCACCGGAGGCACCAAAGATGACTCAAGTTTTCTTTTCGCAAGTGAGTGAGTGACAATACCTTGATTTGGGCGAGTTGCTTCACCTTGACAGTATTCATAAAAAAGCGCTAAAGAGGAAGACGAAGTCGAAAGAACACATACGACAGGACTGGCGCCATTCCTGCCGTAAGTGTTCCTTCGACTTCGTCTTCGTCTTTAGCGCTTTTTTATGAAAACTGTTGAGTGAGTGAGTAAGGACTTCATTAATCGAAGACGTAAGGGGTAAGGGAGACTAAGCTGCGTATAGGCTGCCAGGCCTCGCGATGACGTCTTCAGCTCGTGTCAAGACCCGTGTCTGGATGTCTCGGTCGGTGCTGGAGAAATAGGCCTCCCATTGTTCCTCGGCGGCGGTGGCGAGACGAGGGGGGAGCAAATCCTACGCAATATCTAGACGTCATGTTGACGATGATAATGAGCTCCCTGAAGTAAATGTAGCCAGCACAAATTTTATGGGGGAAGCGGGAGGGGGCGTTCGCAATCCGTATAGCCTTCTCTGTGCGCTGTTCCTGCTCCAGCACAGCCTCACTGCTAGACATGTATGGTTGTCGCGATGAGGTGCGCAGTGCGATTCCGTAAAACAAAAGAGCAACGGCAACGTAAGACAAGCTGAATATCTACTGTCCTGCAACAACATACACTGTGCTGTATCGAGAACGAGTAACGAGATCTAAAACACCCGAAAACACGTGAAGGGAACGCCTAAAAAGAAAGCGACGTCGATATGATCGCGGGAAGACCCGAGCAAAACCGCAGAGCAATAACGCGCACGCTGCTCTTTCTAGAGAAAAGGAGCCCCCCCCCCTCCCCCCCTCTCTCTCTCTCTTTCTTTCTTTCTTTTGTTTTTCTTTCAATGAAACTTGCTCGAGCTTCTTGCCTACAAGGTTTCGCGATTCAAGGAAAACCCTCCTCAGAGCTCGTGCCATGCATGTTAAGCAGCCACCGGAGAGCGTCGGCGCAAGCGTATCACCGGCGGACAGCGGGAAACTTTGCATAAGCTTGCTGGGCGTGCTACAGACCCCCCCCCCCCCCACCCTCCCTCCCGCCATGACAGAGCGGGTGGCCGTTAAGATAAGCCGACGTCACAGCGCGGAGACCCCGAGAATTACGCTCACTATATACAGCGGCTGTAATATGTAATACGTATACGGCAACCTGACCGTGAGAAAGAAGGGGCTGACACTTTCTTTCTAAAAGCGTTCAGGGCTCTGTCACGAGGGGAAAGCAAAGTAAGAAGAAGTAGCCGGCAATGAGATGACACGCCTTTTTGAACACGTAACGTAGTGACTTCGAGACACACGAAAACAAAGGTAGAGGAGTGGGGAGGACGGGAGGGAGGGGGGTGTAGTGGTGTGTGCGCGGTGTATGATACACATGCACGTGGCATTCATTATGCACAGCTCGCCGCTACTTTCACCGGAGTCACAGTTTGTCCTGTCAGGAACGACGTAAGCAGAAAATATCACAGGCCGTTCACGGTGTCCTGCAAGACGTGACCACGCTCTAAGGAGAAGAAAAAAAAAAACGATGTTGCTCGTGGGAGGTCCTGCTGCAGCGTACTCGGGTCCTGCGTTCTCGTTAAAATTCATCGAGTCCATAGTCGCAACCTTACTCCCCCGTGCACGCTTACCGTACATAACCTCTAACGGCGCAGATGGCTTCGTACACGAGTAGCCGTCGTCCCGAAGGCCATGCATGTATATTTGCCCAGGTCAGGTCTCATAGGCATTCTTTAAATCTTTTGTTAGTAGTCACTGGGGGTTAACTTGTTTGTTTATTCCTAGTTTCTCTTATTTGTCGTTTTTTCTGCCTCCGCTGTTAGTTTCCTCTTCATCCAACCTCAAAGATCTCACCTGAAGTAGCAAGCCCTACCTACAGCAGGGTTGAGCATCTTCAGTATCCATTAAGCTTGCTCTCTCTCTCTCTCTCTCTCCGTGGGCCACACTGTAATATAATTTACACCCTTCAAAGTGAAAATGGTGTAAATGTGTCTATAACTCACACCCGTAGGGTGATGAGCAAAACGAGAACAAGGTGAAAGCAGCAGCCAACGTTTCGACAAGTGGACTTGTCTTCTTCAAGGCGACGTATGCTTTTGTCTTGTCTCCCGCATTACCCGTGTACACCCGTAGGTTGTGATCTACGTAACAGACACCCTAAATGTGTGAGTTATAGATAGATTTACACCCTTTTTCACTTTTAAAGGTGTAAATTATACTACTGTGCAGGCGACCAAGCACTACTTGCCGAGTCTTCTGCACAAGGTACAGGACGTATTACAAACACTATATAGACGCACGCATGGACGTTTCTGCAGCTTTTCGGTGCCAAGAAAACTCCTAGATGACCGGCGCTCCTCGAGAGAAACAAAAGCACCATCCATAGTAGAGGTGCGGGAAAGCGTACGTTGGAAATCACCGTTCATCGTGACGCTTATAGGCGGCTGCGCATCTCGGGGGCGCTGCGATTCGACTGCAATCGCGAATTGCAATGAGCACGTGCCCCGCGCGCACGTATGAACGCGCGAGAGCGGTCGAGACAAGCCAAGCCACGGCCAGACACGCGACGCCCCCCCCCCCCCCCCCCCCCAACGCAAGCGCCGGCACATTTCTTCGATCCTTTATGGTCGACCCGCAGCAGCTACACAGGGTGATCGTTGTTAAGCTTTATAGAATCTTCCAAAACAACCTGTTGCAGGTAACACAATTCTAGTCGTTAAACTGGGCTATTCAAAGAGGCGCACGTTACAACGGACGAGAAATGGAAACACTTATTCAACTAACTAACAAAAGTTCAATAACTATGTTCTGAATTAATTACTTTACGCCATTTCTTACGTTTACGAACTGTAGCCGGTGAGCTTGCAAGGCGTATCCACTTGGAATGAACTTCCAGAATGACGCTGCAGCCTGGAGATATGCGTCATCAAAGTCGCTGTAAAAATGGGCTGTTCCACTCACTTTCTTAACAAAACACTCTTTTATACATTGAAGCACAAAAGTAACTGGAACGCCCACGCATGTCGTCCCACAGTTTGGGAAGTGCTACCTCGAAACCGGTGTCATCCTGGAAATTCAAGTGCGTACGCCTCGCAAGCTCAGCGGCTACAATTCGGAAATTGCAGAATGGAGCGTAGAGTAATTAATAGGTTAATTAGTGGATATTCGTAAATTAGTTGAATATGTGTTCCGATTTCTCGCACTGGTAATGTCCGCCCCTTCAAATTATGTCCGCCTCTTCAAATTATGCAGCTCAATGGGACAAGAATTATGCTACCTGCCACAGGCGGTCGTTTGAAAATTCCATGAAACTTAAGAATGATCACCCCGCATATTATATGTTACACGAAGGCACGATGTCTCGAATTGGTCAACCACTACGCCTTGGAAAGAAAAACGCGTTTCTTTCCAAGAAGCAAAGAAACAAGAAACAGCCTTTTTAGTTGTTCGGTCATTGCATGCACACAGACCTAATAATAGTCTAACGACGGCAGACTACAAGTTGTATTAGGTAGTTCGTTAAAGCACGCCTTGGATTTATTACTGCTCTGCGAAACGAAGCTTGGACAGTGTACGCCTGTACACATATATCTTCGGCTAAAAACTCTGCCTGAAACCTGCTTTCGGAACAGAGCAGGAGAATCGGATCAATTAAACGAGTAACGGGCACGCCAGATGCACGCTTATACACAAAGAGGCGCAAACATTAATCGAGACGCGTTTGCGCAAAGCGCTTGCAAAGAACGTGAAGTAGCGAATCACAGGGAGCGCAGACTGAGATATACATCAGATGGCGTTCCGAAGCACATAGCAGATCTTGTAGATCGGAAAAACGGTGCTTTGGAGTCGTATAGAAGAGGCGTATAAGAAGAAACACGAGCACGAGCATGAAGGCAAAACCGGGACCAGCGATCGCAACAATCTTTTGAAGGTTTGCGATCAGGGGAATAGAGCGTACATAAGCTTTCTTTATCTCCCCCTCTCCTTTTTTTTTTTTTTTACAAAGAGAAAAACAGACCGCACCAGCGATCGCAACAGTGTTTTGGAGATTTGCGATCAGGAGAATAAAGCGTACATGAGGGCTCTATATATATATATATATATATATATATATATATATATATATATATATATATGGAACACTCATTTATCACGATCTGATTTGGGCTGCCACCACAGCTTACGCACATAGATAAGCTTAAATGTTATTGTCATGGCATCCAGCGAAAACAAGTAAATAATAACCAAAGCAAGACAAAGAGGTCACAGGAACATGGAGACGAAATCAGTCAAGAGTTAGCGAACAAGGAGGCCTCAGCCAGGAGCCAACGTTTCTACACTCTTACGACGGTAACTTTATTAGAAGCGTAAGTTTCAAACTTAAACGTAGCAGACACGCCGTTTCACGTTTAGGTATAGACGTAACAGTTCTATGGCAGTGAGTTTCTTTTTTTCTTTTCTTTGTTATGCAGTAAGGTAACGAGAACAAAATTAACTTTACCGGAGCAATTTATAAGTAACTTCGACATCAGATGCAGCCTTAACTTTGTGCAGTTACTTATAATTTGCCACTAGCGTCTTGTTATCTTTCACGTGATGATAACGTGTGAACAGTGGCGTAACTGAGAGACCGCGACTATGGGCGTCTTGCGCTGGTGCTTGAGGTATAGTAGCGGCGCCTGGTGGCGGCGCGCGAAACGTTATCTGGGTAGTACCGGCTTGGGTAGTATTGAGCCCTGGCTGTGGCGAAGCACGTTTCTAGCGCGAGTTTCGCGTCGATTCGCACTTTTTTCTGCCCTGTTGCGAGTGCGAAAAGGCTCATCACTTCTCACAGACCACGGCGACCGCGCTGCGAGCTATAGCCGCAGCCTATAGTTTAACGAAAGCGGCCTCTCCGTGAGACGCAATGCTGGAAGCAGAAGGAATCGGCGACGCCGATCCGGAGAGACCTAGCTCAGCCTCGAAAAAGCGTCACCATCGTTACTTTAGCCTCGTGGGCTGCCATGAACAAGAAGGCCTGAATCCCAACATCAGATTCTACCGTTTTCCTTCAAGGTCTCACGAAGCGGAGCGTCGGGCGCGCTGGATAGCTGCAGTTAGTCGCGCTGGGTAAGCGAAACTTCGCGCCACGCTGACTGCTTCGCGTGTCTTGAAACTTGCTTGATTATCTGCGTTCTAAAATTCGGTCTTTCGCACCTACAGTCCCGACGGCAGACCGACATATATCAGCAGACATGGCTGGTGATTCACGATTCGAGACCCAGCCACAGCGACAATTAACAATTCGACTGGTGCGAAGTGGTGAAGTGACCAGGCGTGTGCAAATGACCACAAATGGTCGGGCTGATTCGATGATAATTCGCTACTCCACTACGAGCAGCACAGGTGAGATAGTTAAATGTGCTCATTCTTGACCTCAAGCCAGCACGTCGAGGCAGCGCAGCAGGGTAGTATTGATTGCAGCACATCGGTGTTCGAGCGCTGTCATTAACGGCTACATCAAGCGAGCAGCGCACGAGATCGCGCTGCAGCGCGATTCGCACGTACGTTACTGCGAGCTCATATGCATTGCATCAGTTATTTATCAGTTACCAAAGGGACAGATGGTCGCTACTACAGTGCAGACATAACTACTTGTCCAGCGGCATGCAGTCAACAAAGATTGCAGGAGGCTCGCCGTTTCGCGGCATGTCGAAAGACCGCTGCCGTCGTGGCGCGTACCGTCGTGCGCTCGAGCAGTTCCGTACACATGTCTGCTTATCGCTCCTGCGAATTCATTTATAGCAAGCATTTCCTCGCGTTTGTGCGCCTGAATCTAGCAGCGTGCAAACCTTACCTGAAGTTCAACTTCGTACGCGACTCGCTTTACTTGCGATTAACACCGAGCTAAAACTTCGCCGCTTGTTCCTTGAACGGCGTGCAGATATTCGGCGTTGCATAATTTATTGCCTTTACGCAGCGTGCCACCCCTGAAAAAATCTTCGGCGCCCGATATTAGCTGCAAGCCGTGGTACAACAAAACCGAAAGTGGCGGGTCCATATTGTAAATGTGCTTTCCGAAGCAGACGACCGAACTTGGTACTACCCAGTTCAGGACAGAGGGCGCTTTTTAGCATCATTTTCGAGGCGCCCCCTGGGCAATGCAAGAGCCCCATACCTGGAGAGGAAACTTAATGCTAAATCTGCTTAAGTGAGCTCAAGTCCTTGCCGAACAACGCTAATGGCTCAATCAAGTTGATAAAGGGCCACCGGTTATCAACTCAATAACGTGTACCGTGACGTCAGCAGAGTAGCTGCAGTTCTTCGCAAATCGAGCATCAGGTAAAGAGAAACTAAAAACAAACAATAAGTCAGTTCATACTGATCAATTGGATTGGATTGGAGAAACTTTATTTATGCCTGCAGTTGGGCGCTCGCGCGCCCCGACGAGGGCCTACGTCATCCTCGAAGGTGCCGTTACTCGGCGCGGGTCTCCGCTCGCCGTTGCCGGCTCGCTGGGTCCGTGCCTTTCGAGCGCCTCGAGGACCTGCTGGACGGCCCAGAGCTGATCGTCTCGGTCGTAGCTCTTCGCGGCTGCCTCGAGCCGCGGTGGGAGTGTTCTTGAGTTAGCGTCTTCTGGATATTTAATGCAGTCCCACAAGATGTGCGTGTAGTCTGCGGTCTCCCTCCGGCAGACTCTGCACATATCTGTCGGATATGTCTCGGGGTACATGCGATTCAACAGTTTCGGGCTCGGTAGCGATCCGGTCTGGAGCTGTCTCAGTACTACCGCCTCCGCTCGACTCAGTCTCGGGTGCGGGGGTGGAAGAGTCCTGCGAGCCAAGCGGTAGGCCTTCGTGATTTCATTGTAATCCGTCATGCGGTCCTTGGTTCCGAACCACGTCGGACGGTCTGTCGCCGGGGCGCGGTTGGTTAGCGCTCGCGCCGCGGCGTGTGCCGTCTCGTTATGGTTCTCATTGCGTTCCGACGCGTCGCCCGCGTGCGCCGGGAACCACTTGAGTCGTACTTTTCCTTCGTCTAGTTTTACCGCTCGCAGTACGCGCTCAGCCTCCCTGCAGATTTGCCCTTTGGCGAAGTTTCGCACCGCCTGTCTTGAGTCACTCAGCACCGTGTGGCAGTCTGCGTCGGCGATGGCCAGGGCGATGGCTACCTCCTCCGCTTGCTCCGCTTCGGTGCTTCTCACGCTCGCTGCCGTCCTCGTCGCGCCGGTTGACGCCTCTATGACGACCGCTGCGAAGGCGTTCCGTTGGTATTCGACCGCGTCCACGTACCGCGCGTGTTCGTCGTTGGCATGCTGGTCGATGAGAGCCTTGGCCCTCGCCGCTCTTCTTCCCTTGTTGAACTCGGGATTCATGTTCTTCGGTATGGGGTCGATTCTGGTCTGGCGTCGGACCTCTTCGGGGACGGGGAGCTTCATCTCCACCTCGTTCGAGCGTCTTATTCCCAGATCGTCCAGTATCTTCCTCCCGGCTTTGGTCATGGACAGCCGCTCCAGTTGAGAGGTCCGTTGCGCTTCGGCTATTTCTTCGAGCGTATTGTGTAGCCCGAGTTGTAACAAGCGGGTCGTGCTTGTGGACTCGAAGAGGCCCAGCGCTGTCTTGTACGCTCTTCTGATGAGCACGTTGATTTTGTTTCGTTCGTGTTGCAGCCATCTGTGGTAGGCTGCAACGTACGCGACGTGGCCGATGATGAAAGATTGGACGAGCCTAATTAGGCTCTCCTCTCTCATGCCAGCCTTTCGGGAAGTGACTCGTTTGAGGAGTCGAATCGCGTTGGCTGTTTTTGCCTTGAGACGGGTGATGGTTTCGCCGTTCCTTCCGTGCTTTTCGATGACCATGCCTAGGATCCTAATTTTGCCGACCTCGGGGATTACGTTGCCGGATTTGGTCACGATTCTGATTTTTTCGTTTTCGCGTTGTCTAGTCTTGCCTCTGCTGTATTTGATAGGTGGGAGTATGAGAAGCTCCGATTTGCTCGGCGAACATCTCAGTCCGGTGCCTTCCAGCTGGTCTTCTATTGCGTCGACGGCGGCTTGCAGCGCGCCCTCGATGTGGGCGTCGCTGCCACCGGTCACCCATATCGTGATATCGTCCGCGTAGATGGTGTGCCTGACGTCCTCGATGCACCCGAGCTTTTCGGCCACTCCGATCATTACCAGGTTGAACAGCATTGGCGAAATGACCGATCCCTGTGGTGTTCCGGTGCTCCCGAGCTTCTTCTCTTGCGTCTGTAGGTCGCCTGCTCGTAGCTCGACGGTCCTGTCCGTGAGGAAGTCCTTGATGTAGTTGTAGGATCTTTCCCCCATGTTGAGCTTGGAGACTTGGGACAGAATCGCCGAGTGTTTCACCTTATCGAAGGCGCTCTGCAGGTCGAGCCCTAGGATGGCTTTGTTGTCGCGGGCGCTGCCGCCATCATCGATGATTTGGTGTTTGAGCTGCAGCATCGCGTCCTGCGTGCTGAGATGCTGTCTGAAGCCGATCAAAGTGGCCGGGTACAGCCCTTCTCGTTCCAGGTAGTCTTGCCACCTGTTGAGCAGGACGTGCTCCAGCACCTTGCCCACGCAGGACGTGAGCGAGATGGGCCGGAGGTTATCCGTGTCCGGCGGCTTCCCCGGCTTGGGGATCAGGATGGTCTTGGCTGTCTTCCACAGCTTTGGCAGCGCTCCCGCTCTCCAGCACTTGTTGTAGTATTTTGCGAGCTTTTCAATCGAGCCGTCATCGAGGTTCTTGAGCGCCTTGTTCGTGACGAGGTCCGGGCCGGCTGCCGACCGGCTGTTGAGGTCGTGCAGGGCCGCGCGTACCTCCCCGACGTCGATGTCACGATCGAGGTTCGCGTTAGGCAGGCCGCTGTACGGCGCGTGTTGTTCGGTAGGTGTAGTCGGCAGGTATTTGTCGTTAATGCGCCTGGTGACTTCGTCGACGCCGTGTGCTGAGACCGCCCGATGTATGAGCTTGGCGAGTCTGTCCCTTTGGTGCGACTTGGTCTTCGTTTCGTCGAGCAGGTGCCGCAGTAGGTTCCACGTCTTCCCACTATGCATCTGCCCGTCTGCCGCGTTGCAGATCTCGTTCCACTGTTGCATGCAGAGAGCGCGGCAGTGTATGTGTATGTTTTTTTTTTTCAATTTCCCGCCGAAACTCCAGCGCCAGTATGCCAGTGTGACGTCACAGACTTCAAAGTTTTTATTTTTTCGTACCTTTGTTATTGTGGCGCAGTAACGGTTCTCGAAGCTTCCTAATTTCAATATCTGGCTCCTTTAGAGTACAGCGTAGTTCATCTAACATACATGCAACAAATTAACTAGTCCCGAGCAGACGGTGTCAATATAGGTGACGTCATGGCTAGCTGGTGCGAGAACTTAAAGGCGGCGGCGCCACCAATCTGTCATTTTTTTTTTTTGCGTCTTTTCTATCTTACGAAGCCTCCTCTCAGTAAGAGTGGCGTATTTGATTAGTAGGACGGTAATTTACTAATACGGCAGGGTTGACCTTTCTCTCTAGCGTATACTAAAAAAAAAAAAAGAACTTGCTGGTTAGTTCTCATCACGACAATTCGCCAGCAAAACGTGACCTGTACTCGTTCTCGGAGATCCTTTATGCTATATGTAGGCCTTCATTATCATGCGCGCTCCTGGGATTGTGTTCGTTCATGCAAGGTTTTCTTAGAGGGTCACTGAGCGCGACTATACATATACGCGTCACGACCTCGCCTCGCCACAGTTCATCGCCTGCAATCACCGGAACAAGCAGACGCGACCATGCAGAGCTCACACGGCCGGCTGACGTGGAACAATCCACGAACGTGAACTGGATACATGTACAAGTCTGAATAAGGCGTCCAACCCTGACGATCGCTAAATACCGGATGAAGGCCCTGTGCGACGTATAACGGGTGTCATTCCAAACGCGCGAGGAACCATCACGAGGGTCGTGGCAAAACGGAGAAGCCAACTTCACCTTTGATTTTTTTTTATTCGAACTAAGTTTTTATCAGGCAGGCTGCTGTATGAGTGTGAGCGTTTTCTTTCCGCTTCGGCAATTATTACTCTATAGACTTAGGGCGCGCACTAGGCAACGCTACGACACCGAAGGCTCGGCAATAGAACAGCGGATTCTTTACTCGCACATGCTTCAAAAGATATTGCCGAAGGCCGCTCATAGGCTTCTTGAGTGAAGCCTCTAGTGTCATGTGTGGCTCTGAGGCGTCTCGCGACGCAATATTTTACTTCGGATAGAAAGTTAGGCTTAGAGGGTTGCACTGGTTCATGCCAACTGGTCTGAGGCCGCCTGTGTGTCATGTGTCTAACCACACGAGACAAACTCTAGGCAAAAAAGGCGAGGCACTCACCGAGGCAACCTCAAAACGCCTATATAGGCAACAGCCCTCGGTCGCCATATACATACTAGACGGCGCCACAATACCTAGCCGCAGCAAGAAAAAAAAAAAAAAAGAACAGCTTTCATCAAGGCGTGCAGTATCCGCGTCTTGCTATATCGCAAGTCCTTTCAAGTCACGATTTTATGCCAAGTCTTTGGTTTTCACTTCCCGTCTATTTTTTTTGCGTGAAATGAAACAACCGGAAGCATGGCCTCCCTTTCGCTTAACTCCTTTAACCATACCATACCCACCGGCCGAGCCGTCGCTCTAACCGTAACTCAAAGATTAAAAAAAAAAAAAAAACACCGCGTTTCCGTTCAGGAAGACACGCACGTGCCTCTTCACTCCCGCAACAATTTCAAAAAACCGCGCACGGCCGGCCACCTCGGATCTAGTGATCTACTGCACTCTGCATGATCCAGGACGGTCGTGCTTCCTTTCTTTTTTTTTTTTTAACGCGAGCAAGCTGTAAATAAAAAAAAAAGAAGAAGCTATTAAAAGCGTGAACCGCATATGTACCTCGAAGATCCGCCTCCGCTCCCATCCTCACAGTCTGTATACAACCCACACGTGCTCTCGTCCAAAAAATCGTGCCAGCGAGCGTCGCAAAGAGGCTGTCCAGACACACGATCGGCGAACGTCGTCGTCGTCATCATCATCAAGGTTAATGCGCCGTCCTAATGCCTTTTCCCGCACGGCACACAGGAGGGCCTCAACTCAAGCGGGCAGCCGTGCTCGTCAACGCACACGTGGCCCAGACTGGTGCCGCATTCGCCGAAAGAGAACGCAGAGAGAAACACACACACACACACACACACACACACACACACACACACACACACACACACACACACACACACACACACAACACAAAAACACTATATACTACGGGGCGAAGTGCTATATGCGGTTCGAGATACGGCGTTATCCGTGTATACACGCGAGCATCACGATCCACCAAGCTGCATGCGTGGGTGTTGCTGAGCCTGCCTGCCTCTCGTTCCCCAGCTCGTGTGCGGTATATGGGCTACGTATGTAGAAGGATGAAAAGGCTGCTGCTGCTGCTGCTGCTGCTGCCGGTGCGGCGGCGCCCAGTCGATCTCGCTCTACTCATCATTTCTTCGTGCACGCGTTTCGTGAGAGCTATACAGTGAAGCCGAGAGCTTGGCGCGGAGCGGGCCTGTGCGCGGCTGTTGCTCCAGATATGTTTACCGGGCGACCCCGAATAAAATTGAACCGCCTTCTGAATGAGTAATGGACGATTCTCCTCCAAGGGAACGAACTGTCTGTTGCTATATTCCGGCGACTTATATCACGCTTCCATCTCTCTCTCTCTCTCTCTCTCTCTCTCTCTCTCTCTCTCTCTCTCTCTCTCTCTCTCTCTCTCTCTGTTTTGGTTGTGCCTGTACGGGTGCTCAAATCTATATGACGCGCACCTTTGAGCAACAACGCGAATGATACGCTTTTGACAAACTACAAATTATCCTCGCTGATTGTGGTCATTTAAGATTTGCGTAGCCTCCAAAATTACTGCAGTAGTTCCCGGCACAAAACAAGTGTGGTCACAGACAACCGCTACGGTATACATAAAAAGCTGATATAAGAATAAGAAAAAAAAAAACGTGACTGATCGCAAGAACATCCGCTTCGTGTTATTCAAGCGCAAAGCCCTCGGCGATAGCCAGAACCTCCCCGAACACAATTCCAGGTGGTGGTCACGACGCCGTATATATATACTCGCGTGGCCATCCGATATCACTCATCTCTACCGTCCAAATCGACTGCAGAGAAGAACCCACCGGTTGCTCACGACGCGTGAATGCGTCGTGTGTATATATATATATATATATATATATATATATATATATATATATATATATATATATATATATATATATATATATATATATATATATACGTGTGTGTGTGTGTGTGTGTGTGTGTGTGTGTGTGTGTGTGTGTGTGTGTGTGTGTGTGTGTGTGTGTGTGTGTGTGTGTGTGTGTAAATCCGTGCACCACGGGGCAAAGAGTATATCAACTTGCGTCCGTCGATCACGCACTAAATCCACAGAGCTGTTCGTACACCCTTACCATGCACGGTAGCATTTTCTTAAAAAGGTTCACGCATTTTCCTATATAGCAACAACTTCAAAGGCACATTTCAGGCTTGCATAAAACCACTGCGCCGCAACTTCTGCTCGCAGCCTGAAATCGTTGTGCCAGTATGGCTTCTGTTCAGCTCAGTCGTCAAAATCAGCCTGCCGCGAGAGGCTGATGGTATCAGAAAGGAATGGGAATGGAGCGAAAGCAATGCGTACTTCATATCAACCTATACCCGTAGCTGTCAACCGTCCTCAAACGGACGAACACAGCATTTCGGGGGGCCAATTCACAATGGTTTTACTTCGCGAATGCGGTTGTCACGATTGGTACTCACCTGCTCGTGCAAACGGTCCTACAAACAGTCCGATGAACTTTCCTTTCTGTGTGTGAATACAGGGCCGATACGTCCGCTTCGACGCTTCGAGCTTGCCATTGAGAGGCCACATTCGCTAGCGAGACTTCAACGATCACGATCACCCGAAACTTTGCCGCACATAATGTAGTTCGTGTAGGGTCACGCTGAGTCTGGTGCAGCTAATAGTACGCGCTTCTCCTTGCCCACCGAGGCCTCCTGGCACGTGAGAGTGTCGAAAGATTGTCAGGCATAGAATCAAAGAAAGGCAGCGCCGACGACTGGAACGTATTAGTCAAAACAAGAACAATGGTTTCGAGATACGCGCGAGTTCCTCGTTCAACAACGGGCCAGGAAAGGCGTTCATTAGCATAGCTCGAGCGCACGACGCATTGTTGAATAGCACACGTGACCAGCACTGGCAGTGGAAAGGCAGCGGTGCGGGAGGGAGGGCGCGGTGAAGCGCCATACAGCTATACGTATACAGCAGCGCCCAGTGCGGCGCTGTACGCATTGCGTACGCCGCCGGCGGAAAGCCCCGTCCGCTCCCGCGCGATATATAGTGTACGTATAATCTGGCCGCAGACGCGCAGCTGCGCGTTGCCACGATGCGCGCTGCCATGCGCTTTCGCGCAGTGCGCGCGGGAGGCCACTTGATAATGGATGAGCGAAACCATTAGCGCGCCGACTTCGTGCTTCTCCGCTGGCGCACCGGTGCCCGTTCGCGGTGCCTGGCGGTGGCAAGGAAGAAGGATCGCGCGGAGCGTGCTCACGATGGGAGAGAAGAGGGAAATCGGGCCTCCGCCAACGATATGTACGAGGATCGGCGGCAGGCGGCTGCATCCTGCAGTGCGCTCGAGGCGCTAAATGCGGCTCGAAACACTTAGCGCGAGCTCTTGTTGGCCAGTCCGCCTGTTCGTACACAGCGCACAGGAGAAAAACGTGCACATATGCCGTCGCGGACAACTAATTAAAAGAAGAAGGAATGGTCAAATTCAAATCAGAACAGTACAAATCAGAACATCGAAATCGGAAGGTTTTGCTTGAAGTATATAAGGCATCGAGTGAGTGAGTGAGTGAGTGAGTGAGTGAGTGAGTGAGTGAGTGAGTGAGTGAGTGAGTGAGTGAGTGAGTGAGTGAGTGAGTGAGTGAGTGAGTGAGTGAGTGAGTGAGTGAGTGAGAGCGCGCGCTAGCTCAGCAATACCTGAAAGGGAAAAATGTGTGCCCTCTTCTAAGTTGGGTGCCAAACCTTCCCTTCGATGAATCCACACCGCTCCTTGCGGGATTCCGCGAGTTTATTTTGGTTACAAACACTACCTGCATGGTACATATCCACGTATCATGTTGGCGTTCACACAGGTGTAGCTTCTCGCTATAGCGTATTTAACTCAAGCCATGTGAAACTCGCGCAGTCTCAATTACGCTCGTCTACAATAAGGTTTTGTACTGAGAGGTTCGTGGGTCAAACAGAGCAGACGATCACTGTAGTCGATAACAAGAACAGTAAGACACGATGGTAAAAAACATAACCCATCTGCTTCCTAAACATCCACTACAAACCACACAGTTGACACGCACAGCCGCTGATCAAGTATACTCAAGCTCACGGAACGAAGTAAAGATACACTTGTGCTAATGATGTAGAAATTAATTAAGTTCTACTTCAGGTTGCAACTATATCAGGGTGTGAGCAAAAAGCTGCCTCAAGGGCCGCTTGACGGGCTCTTGGAGATTTGTGCCTCTACTGCTGCGAAGGTGAGGAAAAGAAAGAATGAAAGAAACTCGTAGAGCAGAAATTATTCGAGTCAGAACCATGACAGCGTCGAAGGAACGGAAGTTCGGAAGCCCACAAATGATAAAGGGAAAAGGGGGGGAAAGAAGTGGCGTAGAAACGGAGAATTCGGGAACCTGGACGCCGATCCGCACCACGGGCCGGCAAAAGACGAAAACTCGAGGTGGACAGCTTTCACTTCGTCAATATCTTATATCCTCGCTTCTTCGAAACCAAATCTCGCACCGCTGCCGATTCGATTAGCGCCCGCACATCAAACGATCGCCCGGCTTGCTTCTCGGCCTCACGCACAAGCAAGTATGTGGTATACGTACGTAGACCAACAATAAATAAATCAGCGCGCCCTGCAGCCCGTCAAGTAGAGGTGACTGTGCCGGACAGTTTATGCATGTCCTGTACTGCGACCATGGGAATGGTACTGCGACGGAAAGAACACACACACACACACACACACACACACACACACACACACACACACACACACACACACACACACACACAGAGAGAGAGAGAGAGAGAGAGAGAGAGAGAGAGAGAGAGAGAGAGAGAGAGAGAGAGAGAGAGAGAGAGAGAGACGGCATAAAGCACGACGTGAGCATCATGCAGAACAGGATAACGGGACGAACGGTGCCGTATAAGCGCTTCGGATCGCCGCTACAGGGCCACCGGTCGCCACACGGCTTGTTCTTCGCTCTCCGAGGCGCTCGGGGCCTGATCCCGAGGGGGGCTCAAGCTGTCAGCCGACGCATCTCCTGCGATTTGCGGGCCACTGGGCTCGGCCCAGAGATGGATGACAGCTTTGTTCACCCCGCCCGCGACGCTTCCTTCTTTCCCAGCCGAGTCCTGCATCCGGTATACACACGATTCGACGCAGCGCGCGGCCAAAGCCGCGTATACGGACGCCGGATCGGCGAGAACCGTGCAGTGTTACAGAGGCTGCCTGCGACGCACAGGGCAAGTTGAGAGGATGGAATCGAGCGTGGACACTCCTCGTATAGCGCGTTAATTTGCAATCTCGCGGACGCCTCAGCGCATGCACGTTTAATAACGAGAGGTCGCGGTCTGTTAACATGCGGCCCTACAGGGTTAAGTTACATTTACACCCTCAGAAGTGAAAAAGGGTGTAAATCGGTCTATTACGCAAACCCTTAAACGCGGAAAATAATGTAAGGGTGGGAGCTATACACCAATTTACACCATTCTTTCACTTGTAAGTGGGTGAATTATTTAACGGTGCGCATGCTTATTTAATAGAATATTCTATCGCATAGCATTATACCGTATACCACGGTAACCGTTGTCGATGACGCCTGCCGCCAACTGCGCAGGCGCAGGATTCACCGCGCATGCGCAGTTACACGAAAGAAAATAATGTAACCGCAACGACAGATATACGGAATTCTACGAGAAAGAAACAAACATTAAATTCTGAGGTTTTACGGGCAAAAACCACAATCTGACTATGAATGTGCATGCACTTGTGTAGAAGTCCCCAAAAGCTGGGAGGCTTGGAGCATTTATTAAGACAACTTAATCGCCATATTTTACCTAGAGCTCTCTCTCCTATCTTCCTCTTCTTCCCTTGCTTGACCGCCTTGTTATCTGTCTTCACCTTCATCATGCTTCCGTTCTTAATTTATGTTCCTGACCAAGGAATCTTATAACTTACA